>NW_024086841.1:0-50160 GCF_009730915.1 Dioscorea cayenensis subsp. rotundata | reverse complement strand
TGGGAGGATTGCGAACTTCACAAGAAGGTGCAGAGTCATCTTGGAACAAGTCTGGAGAAAATGCTGAAGAAAAATGCTGGATAAAAGGCGAGGCATCGTGGAATTTGAAGTCGGTGATTATGTGGCCAGCCCGACTAAAGAAAGGTTCTCCGTGGGGGGAGTACAATAAAGCACGCCAAGAAGATTGGACCGGGCTGAAATTATGAGAAGATCAACCCTAACGCTACCGACTTAAGTTACCAAGTCATGTTCGAACCAACTGACGTATTTAATGTTAAACATTTGGTGCTCACCATGGTGACTCGATGATGATAATTGGGGCGAATTCTAATCAACCTAGGGGGAATGATGGACTCGATTGATGAGCTAGTCATGCGCCTACCGGACAAGTGGAATGCATTTACTCATGGTCATTTTCGTCAATTTTTCTAAAGAGGTACTGAGTGATCGGAGAACCCCATTAGATGGAAAACAGGTCAACCGAAGAAAAGTCGCGCCAGCTATACGCAAAACTCAGTGTCACACCCTTTTTCGACCAAATCCCATCATCCGGTCTCGAAACATCAATTTTGCCATGTATGGAAAGATTTCATCTGATATCTTTGAGATGAAGATCTCTCGATCGAGACGCCCTTTTGGCATTCGCTATGTTTGATTTTAATTTTTATTCTATGGTGTCAATTACGAATTTTCTATTTTTGGAAAATTTTCGATTTATTTCTTTTTAGTGTTTCTTGTTAGTCTATTTATTTGTAAAGCCTTCTAGGCTATGAAGGCAGCTTTGAATTTGAAATAAAAATTGATATGTTTCTTCCTCTAAATTCTCGGGTATTCTTAGAATAAACAGAGATTTAGGTTTTTCATTTCGTTGTTGACTTTGGTATTCATAGACCAAACAAAGTCTCCTCAACAATATCATGCTAGGGCGCCAGTTTCTATATATATGTTTAGGGTTTGGAGTCATTCTTCTTCACTCTTAATACTATTGTCTGAGCTAGGTTTTTCACTTTTGTGTTGTTGAAACTCGAATATGGTTCTCAAGTATCTATTTTCACTAACATCCTTTGTATATATTATTTAATTTATATACATGTGTACGGTTGGTTATATATATATATATATATGCCTGTCAAGCTAAGGTTTTGGTTGTATGAATTGATTGCAGGTCTAATCTGCAGTGTTATGCATGCACAGATGCTCCCTGAAGAGTTTAGGTTTAATCACCTGCCTCACTGGTGATCATATCTTGATTAAGCCCTATATAACATAATTCTGTCTGTTTCTTATATTTTGTTGAAACTTTTTCTGCGTGTGTATGTGTATTATGAACTCGAAGGCAAAAGATTATTACCGCAGTTGTAGCTCATTCATATTCTTGTTATGCAGATTTTCAGTAATCTGAGCTTCAGAAACAATAGCGTCGACATCCCTGCCCTTTCTGTTTATCTTTGAGGAAAGAAAACAACAATACTCCAATTATAACCACAATGTTATCCGCACTGTCTGGACGCCGAGCTACAAAACTGAATGCTGCAGTCATCCCTTTAGAAGCTGCGGAGGTTAGATCAGAAGTACCTGTGAAAGTTGACAAGATTTACACAACAACAGTTGTCTCAGTGGAGACTCTTGTTGGCCCCAAAGGCGAATCGGAGAGGTCTGCCATATTGTGCTTGATCATCGGTGGCAGTTTTAGTTTCAAGGAAGGCCAATATCTTTTTAGTACATTTTTCAATCGGTGGGGATCGAGCATGTTTTTAAGTGCATGCATTTTTCACATTTTTGTGATTTAATTCTTAGTGTTTTTCTCTACTAATTATATATTATTCCTGCAGATCAAAATGCTATTTCTCGATTGCATCATGTAGCCGTGGAGATATTTTTGATGACAAGACACTCAGTCTATGCGTGTTTGTCATGCCGAACTGTCGCCAAACAGTGTCAGTAACTCACCTCTGTAATGTTAAAGCTGGAGACACAGTTGAAATTTTCAGGTTTGAAAAATAAATTATTCTAAATTAACTTTTTATATTTAATTACAAGACTTTTAATTGTTTTTAAATTTAATTTGACTGAGATATATAATCTAAATATTATCAACGCCAACAATATATAAAAGCATTCAATTAATTCATGTGTGCGCTATATATATTATGAAAGTGATGCATGATTAATTTGTTAAAAATTGGTGTGTGTGTGTTTTTAACCAATATGTTTGATTATGTCTTTGTCTCACATCTTCCCATTTTAAAATTTCCACAACTCTTTTTAATCACTTTGTGACAAAAATTTGTTTAATTTTGTCATGCGTTTTTATTACAGGTCCTTTTTGGTGGACAAATGGTATTTGACAAAGAAAGGAAAATGTACTCTAAACATATCATGGTTGCAACGGCAACTGGTGTTGCCCCTTTCCGCAGTGAATATCCAAGGTATTTTTATCTAAAAATACTAGGAAATACCGATAATATCTCGTTGATCTCCGGGCCATGACAACTATAATAGTCTTTATACGACAAGGAATTCATTCAAGTTCAAAAATAACAATATTGATCGCTCAAGTACTTTAAAAGATACGCTAATTAATACCCTTTGGGTCTTATTTATATATTTTTAAGAATTATGTGCATGTTTAAAAACTTGAGAAACATTAAAACTGATTTTTAAAATTATATTTTTAATGTTTAATGTATTTTTGCACTCTTCAAAAAGGGAAAAATATTGGGAAAAAGCAAAACATCATTTTGAGAGGGAGAGATAATTAAAGATAATAATTAAAATAATGAGAGAAACTAATGGAATATTGATGGATTTTTAATACGAATATGAAAAATTATATAATTTTTTATAAATTTGAAAATTATTAATTAATTTTAATCTATTATTATTTCTACTCATATAAATTAGTTAAAATGGACATATAAATAACACATTTAAATCATTGTAAATGTTAATGATGATTGAAATGCTGCAGATATCAGAGGGCCTTGAATAACTCTGTGGATGATGTCATCTACCAAAGCGGCGATGAAATTTTCAAACTTTTGGAAACTGGTGCATATATATATATATATCGCTGGATCAAATACCATGCTACCTGGAATTAAGGCAACATTCGCCAAGATTGCTCAAGAAAGAGGTGTGGATTGGGGATGAAAATGCTAAGAGAGCTGCAGAGCACTAATCACTGGCGTGTTGAAGTTTACTAGCTAGCTAGATAACTTAAATCCAATGGTTTTATGTTAAAATTGGTGGCAGTGACATTCAGTATTATTAATGTCTTTTTATCTAATATCGTTTAAATAATAAATGCCATCTACATCCGCCTTATTTGCAAAGTCTTGTCATAATATTAATAACTTGGTATTAGGGGTGAGCAAAAAAAAAAACATGATTTGATGATAGATTCAGTATCTAATTTTTAAATCATAATTTTGTTGGTATCCCATTCGGATGTTTAGGATGAAAATTGGATAGGATCCGGTGCGGAGAAAATATACATATCCGAATCCAATCTGGTTTTTAATATATTCTTATATTTATATATATTGATGAATTCAAATTTTTTTGGACTAAAAGTAGAAAATCCAAATTTATAATCTAATCTTTTAAGAGTTATATATACATTAATAAATTAAATTTTTACAAAGGTTAAAAATTCAAATCCCTAAACTAATCGATTTAAGAGTATATATATATATATATATATATATATATATATATATATATATAATGAATTAAAAATTTTTAAAGGGGTTAAAAGTAAAATCCCTTTAAAGTATATTATTTTTTTCTTTTAATTCCTCTCTTCTAGTCTTCATCGCTAGCGTCTTCTCTCAGCTTTTATGAGACATTTGATACTTCCAAAAAAATATTTGAATTCTATTTTGTATTATTTAGGCTTGATAAAAACTTTTTATTATTTTTTTGTGGTGTAGTGAATAATATATGATTTTTAATGTAAATTATAAGTTTGTTATATTTGTTTGGCTGATAAAACTTAAATTTAGAGCTGCATATCCCAATTTTGCTCACTCCTAGCTACTTGGTATGAGATTATATTTTTATTTGTTTCTAATGGTCGGTGGCATGTTTTATTTTATTAAGGTGATGTTTGGTTAAATGTAGTTAAAAATGCAGTGGATTTATAATTACAGTGTATTTGCAAACCCTCGTGATTTGAAAAATACAAAAGGGTTAAATCTAGTGCTTGGTTGAATGTATTTGAAGACGTTGGATTTCAAGATTTTGTGTTTGTTTGAAAAGATTTGTAAATCTAGATTTTTGAAAAACATGTGTTTTGGTTTGATGTATTTATATGATATAAAAATCTATAGTAAGATTTTCCCATCTTGATGATCATGAAGTTTAATTAATTAAAAAATCTTATTTTGATGTTTTTAATTGTAGCAAAAAATAATTGTGTATAATTTTAATTAATTTAATATATATATATATATATATATATATATATATATATATATATATATATATATATATATATATATATACTTATTTTTAACAATTATTTTTGTTTTTAATGATTGTATCAAATATATTACATACTTTATGACTTTTTCTATTAAAGCAAAATTTTGATAAAAATATAATAATTGGCTATTAACTGAGATAAAACAATGCCTCTCTTTTTATTTACTTTTTTTGTTTTCATTTTCTCCCTCACCATATAGTCATTTTTTTTGCACTTACCTACGTGTACATTAAATAATTTTCCCTCACTACATTTGCTACAAAAGTAAGCACATCTCCATAATTTTTCACGTAAACAGAGTATATCATACCAGCCAGAGAAACAATATCAGAAAAAAGCACAATGTCAAAAATCAAATGAATGAGAAAGCAAACATAGAGAAAACATCATTCATACTCCAAACACTAAAATAGCACACTCTAACTGGCATACTAAAACATCAAAGAAAATGCCACAAAATCATCATCTACAACCTTGAGTTATACCACGACCTTGATTATCATTAGTGCCTTCATTGTCGGACGTCATCGCAGCCAAGATCAACTACGGGCTTGTCAAAGAGCCGAAGATTTGGAGACCCGGAGAACGGCAGACCACCAGGGCTTCTTCAGGCACCAAACGCTTCCTAGAAGGGATGTGGATGAGAAAAAGGAGGAGAATTGCTGGGTCATTTTCTCACATCACACCCTCTCGCTGTGAACCCTAGTTTATCCTCAGCTTTTTCTCAAACCTCAACTCCCTCATGTGATAGTCACGTGAGGGACATGAAAATTCAGGATTTTGTTTTATGGCCGAATCCCTCACTTTTATTGTTGGTTGGATTTTAATTTTCTACAGAAAAATAAAATCCTTTTAAACAAACAAGTGATTTGCCAATTCTAGGAATTTGAAAATAGAAGATTTTTTAAATTATGCCAAACAAACACCACCCTAAAGATACTTTTGTGTGTGTGTGTGTGTGAGTGTATTGGGCACTAATCATGAAGTACATATAGCATATTTTTTTAATCAGTAAGGCAAAATGGTTAAATAAAACCATTTATATTTCTTGATATTAAATAATTTTTAATAATAGATATAGAGAGAGTAGTAGTTTTCCTTGTAACTATTAAAAAAGCATCATTTAGGTCGTGTTTGATTGCCAACATGGAAAATGACTGGAAAAGAAATTTTTCTATGGAATATTTTTTTCCATGAAAAAAATTTTATATGGAAAAATATAGTCATTTGATTGGGTATTATTTTTCTAGCATAAAAATCAAAAATTTTCTATGAAAAATTCAGATTTTGTTGTTTGATTGCTCTTATTTTCCACGGAAAATGTAATATTTTCCATGGAAAAAACCACATTTGTTGTTTGATTGCATCAATTTTCCTTGGAAAAAATCACATTTTCCAAGAATTGTTTTTCAAAAATTATTAAAATTATAAACAGCGCTACGTGGAATTGAATGTCTCATCAAACGCATGCGAGATCTGCTCACACGATCCGGATAAATTTATTTAAAAATATTATCAACTTATATAATTTATCTTTTAAAAATTAAAAATAAAAGAAAAAACTTTTCTTTTAATTTTTTTTTAAAAAGTTATTTTAAAATTATAAACAACACTATGTGGAATTGAATTTTAAAATATTGAATAAACATATAATTTAATTTATATAATTCCATAGAATGCATTATATAACTTATTGAAGAAAAATTCAGATACAACTATGCATGTTTCGATCTGTATTTTTCTAATGTTTGTATAATAAAAATATACAAATGTAATCATCCATAGAAATCAAGAAAGCACTTATACAAAAGAGCGAGCCAATCAAAAACCAAAGGACAAATAAAACATCAAATCCAAAACAAACGAAATTGCACAAGTATCATACTGTGATTGTATTTAATAGCGGATTTCACACCGTGATCAGATGTAACAGCGATTTCACGTATAGCAAAATGTAAGGATTATTTTTAGAGTGACATAAATACATATACACATATATTAGAAGTTGACTTATCGATATTTATTTGTTATTGTTTTCCTCACTCACGATAGGCATCATGACACATAAATGTCTTCAAGGAAATCTTCCCGAGCCACCGACCATCATTATTTGCATCTAATATATTAGCATCACTTGATGGGAAGTATTCCGCTCTGGCCCATTCTCTCTACAAATTCATCCCCCATATCGAACACCTCCCTTGGTTGGTTGCGATCACGATGGACCAACCAGCTTTTTGGGATCTTCGAGTAAAAAAACTTGTTTCACTTGTGAGGAAAGCACATAAGGCTCGCTCGAGGATGTGGTCACCAGCAGTGAATTAATCGATTGAAATCGACCATGGTAAATCCATAAGCATCCTTTCTACTTCTCTACTCGTGTTTACATCAACCCAATCACAACGGGAACTAACACGACCTTTGCATTTGCCAAAGTAATCCAACTCGATTATGTCATTTATAATCCCATAGTAGTCAACATTCCCTTGTGAAGGATTCGGATCTCAGAAAGTAGAGCATAGTCGAGTTGTTGACGAGGTGACAAGACACCCTGAGTTTTGTGTTCTTCTAGATCTCTCACGAGATTTAGTATGGAATCTAAAGCCATTGATGATGTAACCCTTATAGCTTTTTAATAATCCCTAGTTTGGACCTTGCGGTAGAAATCTAACTTTCTCGTGACACGCTTTGCCCATTTACAAATCTAATGAAGTACATGAATGTAATTAGGCCAAGTAAAAAAACTTTATATACATTAATGAATAGCACAAATTTTCTCGCACTTACAATTTCTCCCAACCATTCATGAAACGCTCTCAAGAAATTTTTGTCAATTTCATGGGCATTTGACCGTCGTGGTTTTAGAATTGCTCCCCGCAACTTATTTATATATCACTCGAAGGTATGCATGCAAGTTGACAACAATTCATTATGTAGTAACTAAAAACATGAAATGTGTAACTTATGCGTTGAAATGCCTCAATGGCCTCATGATGCAATAATACATAACGATGAGCTTGTGCCCATGATTTTTGTATTCAACTCGCTACGTCAACCTGCTTATTGGTTCTCCACCACTTGCAAAACAAGTAAGGAGTTGTATTTATCTTCCGATTGATTTCTTCAAGTTGTGAGCAGTTTTATCAAACATGGTATCCACATCAACCATATATCTCGAATGTATGTGACATATCCTCTCCGCCAAAAATCCTTCCACAATTGAACCTTCAGGATATCTTTTTATTCCGCACATACAAGTTTTTCAACTTAAGCAAAAACCTATAGTGAATACATGTAATTAGTATTATAAAGAGATGTGTTGGGTAATATAATTATACGTAGGTACTCAAGAATAAAGTAGTACCGCTCAATAGGGTACATCCACCGGTAATGAACGGGCCCACCTAGTTTAGCTTCAAGAGGAAGGTGAATAACTAAATGCACCATTCACAAGAAAAGAATGAAGGTGGGAAAAATCTTCTCCAACCGGCACAAAACAAATTGAGGCTCAAGTTGAAGTTTATCCAACTCATCTGACATTTAGAACTTTACCACATAGAATTTTAAGGACATTACAAAGTTCTAAAATTGCATGTGTAATCTGCTTTGACATTGATGACCGTAAGGGCAATTGGGAGCAAGTCATGCAAATAATACGTGGCAAACTCATGTGATTTTAGAGAATGCAGCTTTTTCTTTCTCGATTCACACATCTTGAAATATTTGAAGAGTATGCATCCGGGACTTTGATATCTTTCAAAACTTGGCAAAACATGTCATTCTCCTTTTTTGTCATCGAAAACGAAGCAGGGGGTAGCCTTGTTCTTCCATTTGAAAGATATTCTGGATGAAGCTCATGGCTAATTCCCACTTTCGACCATATCAATTCTAGGTTTCATGTTATCCTTCTGATTTCCCATCTATGTCAAGAATAGTTCCAACTATATTCTCGCCAAATATTCTTCTCTCAATGTGCATGACATCAAGGTTATGGCGTAGTAGGTTATGCTCCCACATGGCAAATCAAAAAGATACTTGCTTTCCATAACTCGCATCATGCGGGCCATCTTTCATGTTGGTCGTCATCATCACTATCTACATCACCATCCCGCTTTGTCTTTTCTTTTAAAGTTGAAGTTGTTGATTTTACTCAAGTTACCTTTCTTCTTTTTCCATAGATTGGTTGAACATCTTTTAGCATTAGTAAAAACGTCTCCCGAACCGGAGGGGATCGAAGGAGGTCCACGTAACTCTATTGTACCATCGAACAAGTGCTTGAATCAGTAGATGATTTTTCATTTAATCACCGACGATGTGCCATGTAACAAAATTCTCCCATTGGTTAACCACCTTTGTAGAAGTATGTGAAGTGCAACAAGGGCATGCATATTTTCCTTTTGTGCTCCAACCTGATAAATTGGCGTATGCTAGGAAAATCATGTATAGTCCATAGCAAAGTCGCTCAGATCCAAAAATTTTTGTTTCAAGGATGCATCATATGTCTCCACACCAGTCCATAACTATTTTAATTTCTTTTAATCGAGATTGCATGAATACATCAATGTCATTACCGGACCCTTGTCACCCGGAATAATCATGGACAAAAATAAAGGGAGGATTGTTTCCATTCCAATCCAAGGTGGCAAGTTGTAAGGAATTAATACCACTGGCCAAGTACTATACGATGTGCTTAACAACTTGAATGGGTTAAAACCATTGGAGGATAGGGCCAAGCCTAACATTTCAAGGATCATAAGCTAAGTCCGGTATCTAGCATCAAACAATCTCCATGCCTCAAAGATCGCTGTGGTGTCTCAAGTTGCCATCTTTTTATGACTATTAGCATGCCAAGACATATCAAGACAAGTTTTGAGGACATGAATATCCTCTCGCAGCCTTGGTATCAAAGGAAAGTACTCATAACCTTAGCCGGTCGCTTATGGACTATTTGATCACCATTAACATTTTCAGCCTCCCGAGTAGATTTAACAGTATAACCATCGAGATGTGCCGCACACATGGCATGACTATTGACTATAGTTCTCATCCCAATAAAGCATACAAATCATTTGGGCAGCTATGGATTTTCTCTACCCGAGACTCTAGATCCTTTATGACCTTCTTTTGATTCACGTATCTATTTGCGGTGAATTGCGGCCATTGGAAAAACACCCTTCAAAAAGTCAATCAAGTAATCCAACCCTTTACCACCATACCACATGCATTTTAAGTGAAAAAGACGGATACAAAAATACAATGTAGAGTGTTTTCGACCTGATCATAAAGCTTGCACATTCATATCCTCCAAGTTTGTAGAACTTTGACGCTTCCTTAGAAGGTTGTTCTTCATTTAACCCTTGGTAGGTTTCATTACCATCTTCCATTTCATCAAGAGGATGTGAAGCAACAAATTCGGGCATCAAGGTGATGTTGCATGTTAAAGGCATCCAACAACAATTCCTCCATACCATCTTGTCCGTGGATGGGTTGTTTGTCCCAAGATGACTGGTAGAACTAGTTGAAGAAATGTTTGTAGAAGGAACACTTTCTCCATGGAAAAACCAGCCAAGTATACCCTTTCAGAATACCATCACATGCTAAATGATCGAATGCTACTTCACTGCGATTGCCAACGTACATCTGACACATTTTACACATGGGCAAACTAATCTTATTATCACTCGCTTGAATTATTAAATGCAAAATCGAGAAATCTGTCAACTCCATCCACATATTCTTGACTTAGTCTTGACTTATTCATTCAACTCTTGTCCATCTATGAACCTTTTGTTTAAAAAGAGTGATTTGATGCTTAGAATTTGAAAAGCATACATACATTGATAAATTAATAGAAATTATTGTAGGAACTTTACCTATACAAACTCCCTTTGTTGTATTATTAATAGAAATTATTGTAGAAATTATTGAGTGGATATGTATCTTACACAAAACAAAATATAATTGTAATGTATGTTCTTGCCCAATAGTAAAGACCATTAGTAAACAAGATAAATACAAACAAATAAATAACTCACAAATATAAAATCTACACCCAAAAACCCACTATATACTTTTTCACAAATCAAAAAAGTCAGTCGGACTTATGTTCTTGTTTAAGAATAAAGTTGCATGCTTAACATGATTTAGAGTCTGTATGTTTATTTTTGAAATTATTTATTTTTGAAGTTCAATGGAATATATGTTTGTAATTCTAAATTACAAGAAGATAGGAAAGATATGGCACAATTAGTTGTTGAAGTTGAGATTGGGCCTATCTAATTTAAATAGGCAATGGACTTCGAAAACCAAATCCATGGATTGGAAATCAATCACAGTTCCAATAGATGAAGGGCACTCTACTAAGATTTTCTTATCTTTGATTTCCACAAGATAACTAATTGCCTTCTATTCCTATAATTATATGCTTATTTTCTTTAACTACATGAACATGATGATGAATCTCAGGCATTTTTGTCATGTTTTGTTTCTATACAAAAATTGAGTTCACACTAGTGTTTTTCGATCTGAGTGCGGTGAAGAATGGAATAGTTAATCACCTAAGCTAGCTAAACAATGAAAGGTTGAAGGCTGTGAAAATGGAGTTTGAAGGAGGGCCTGCTATAGACATCACACATGCATGATAAGTAGGAAAATTTAAAACCAGCAGACAAGTCTAGCTACAAATTTTAGATTTTTAAATCATAGCAAAACCAGCAGACAAGGCTGTGAACATAGCTTTCATAGTTTATATGTTTTTAAATCACAAGTTGGATATTGTTCTAAACCTTTATATGTTCTGTGAACAATCTAATAGACATGGATATTGTTCTGTGAACAATCTCATATCCAAACCAACAGATAGTAAGAAATAGAAAATGAAATAAAGCCTACAGGCTAAAATTGCACCACCAACCAAATTACCTCAAAAAGCATTATGTACATGATTTCAATGATTTTATTAACTTCTTCTAAGCAATTCTTCAGTCAAAATATTGTGTTAAATAGCATAAGTTTGTGCAAAAGGAAAACATCAAACAAAATTCAATGGCATTAATATTTATGACCTTAGCAATGTAAAATTGACAAATGCCTAACATTATAAGTAACAAAGGCCAGTAAAGATTTGTACTGATTATTTTTAGATTAATATAAAAATGAGATCATGGCACCATATAGCTAGCCATTAGTGATGATAAAGTTAGCTGTCCCATACATGCTTAACTCAACTGTTATAGGAGATTATAAGGCCAAAAGTAATCAAGCACAACTTATAGAGACAAAAGAAACAATGTGGGAAGTTGGACATCAATCAATCTTAAATGACCACAATCTCATTTCTAATATATGACAAAAATAATTTTTGAAGACATGTCATGGAAAAGAGACAATTAACCAAACAAGAAATTAGAGGGAAAAGATACAATTAACTAGACAAGAAATTTGAGCCATGATTCCCGGTACTTCAATCAAAAATTGAAAAAAGAAAGCCAGGGATATTGTAATATAATCAGAAACAATATAAGAAGCCTCAACATTAATCCAACCTCATTGATAGCTGATTCTTTCATCAATATCCTTAAATATTCCATCCAAACAGATTCACATGCAAGAATTATTGTCATTTCGAGCAAAATCTATGAAACAACTAAACAAAATACCCACTCTATGATATCATGAAAAACATTCCTAAATTATTGATTCCCAAAAAAGTCATCCACCACTACTAAATTCCTCTTAATGTCTGGAAATATCTACAAGAAAACTAGTGCCTGCTCAAGTGTGAATTTTTCAGCAATATACTTACTTCTAAAATCAATTGAAAGTATAATTTCAGCAAACAAGAACAAAAGACAAAATTCAGGATTTTGGGAATCTACTGCCGAAGAGAAGTACCAGTGGATGGGTCAAACAAACATGAGAACTATATTCTAACAATAACAACCATGCATGGATATATAGCAAGGTCACAAAGAAAGAAGAGTATTAAAACCAAAGAGAAAAAAAGAGCGATCATTCTCACGAGTCCATGATGTTCAAGACAACACTAAAATAAATTCCTGAACAAAAAGTAATTAATTGAACAGAGAAAACAGAGTGCTCATTTGCACAAGTCCAAGACATTCATTCAAGAAGCACTAGAATAAATTTCAGAAGAAAAGGTGATTGATCAAACAAGCATGAGAACTATATTCTAACAATGAAATACATGCATGGATAAACAGCAGAGCCTTATACTTAAAGGCGAATACTAAACTAATCCAAAAACAGCCCAATCTCCCAAAAATCTAAAAAAACAAAAAAATCCTGCAAGAATCAAAACTTCATATACACAGCTCCACAATCCAGCAAAAACCAAAAGTTGACTTCTAAAATCCAAACACAAACAAGTTCCCTAATCACTCTCATCTCAAAAACCAAGCAAAAGGTCTCCATTTCAAAACCCCAAAAGCATCCAAAAACTCCTCCAACACATCTAAATATCACAATATAAAAAAAAAGAAAGATGAGATATGCAAACCTGAAATAGGGAGCCAAGTGAAAACCCAGTGGAGCAGATAAGAAGGACCCAACCTGCAGAAAACCCTAGCCGGCTATTTCAATTGAAAAGTGAAACCCACCCTGCGGAAAAACCCTAGAACGTTCGGGTCCAACACGGGAAGTGCAAATCAAATCAATGACCGATGATTCACTTCAGGGGAGCTACGAAATTAGGGAAACTAGGGAAAAATTAGACAAAAACTACAAAAATTACCCAATCGAGTAAGATGGCGATGTCGCGGATGAGAAGTTCCCCGCCGGTCGATGGGCAAGATGGTGGCCGACAACCGGGGAAGATGCGAATGTCAAGGATGGGAAGTTCCCACCAATCGATAGACAAGATGGTGGCCGATCGCTGGGGAGGATTCCGCCCGATCGCTAATCCGATTTATGGGAAAGGGCAACAAGCTCACAGGGTGTTCAATGATAAGATGCTCGAACTTGGAGAATGATAACTTGGAGAATGAGATTAAGGGAAAGGGCGACAAGCTCACGGTGTTTAATGATAACTTACCGGCGTTCCACACGAAAATATTGTCAAATGCCGCTAATCCGATTTAATTCCCGGTGTTTTACTCTCAAAACGCCGGTCCAATGAAACACATTACCGGCGTTTATTAAAACAAACGGCGCTAATGGATCTGCTTTCTCGCGCCAAAGTTTTTTGTTACACCGCGAAACAATTTGGGCGGCGTTTAAGTCAAAGGCCGCCGTTAAATGTAATACATGGCCGACGTTTATGTAAAACGCCGCGATAAAAATGCCTCGAAAGGCCTACTTTAGTGTAGTGATAATTAGTTATTTAAATTAATAATTGTTATTTAATTAAATCTTAACTAGAGTCAAAAATGTCATTTTACCATCAATAGTGTTTATTTTTCTTCTATGCCCCCCAATTTTGGGGTAATCAAATTCGTTCACTATACACCATGCAATTATCTACAGTACTCATTACTAAGCTAATAGTAAAATACCCAAATATAGGTATATATTCCTATTAGCAATGAATCCTATGTCAATAGTGCCTAATTCCCTCATCCAAACACCACCTAAATGTAGGAGTTACGTATAATGGACTGGCCTGGTTGATAGCCAAGGTTGGCGGCAATAAGAGCCTATTTTATGATAATGAATTCACTCAAGGCATGAACAATAACTTCAACCACTTTAGGTACACTCTCCTAACCTAGTTTGTCCTTGCTTTGTTCTTTTCCTTGTATGTCTCGCCTCTGGCTTTCTGTTGTCTCTATTTTTTCTATACTAGTTATTTATTTTTAGTAATTTATATGTTTATTTTTATTGAAAAAATCAAAATATAGCTTAGTAGTTTTCTACTTTATTTGTGATTGAGCACAATGCAAAAAAATATATATATTTATCGTTAAGTTACTAAAAAAAACATTGTAGCCGACAGAATATACGGGAAAAAAAGGTCATGAAGATTTTAAACTTTTGAATGGAGGTGCATATATATATATATATATATATATTTCTCTGGATTAAAGTTGATGATGGATGGAATTTATGATACATTCGAGAAAATTGCAGCCGAAGCAGGTGTGGATTGGAACGCAATGACATTCGTTATAATGTCTTCTATATCTGTCATAGTTTAATAAACAAGTGCCGCCTGCAGGGTTTGTTTCTGATGGTTGCTGGTATGTTCTATATAGTCGATTAGATGATGTTTTACCTTTGTTGCACAAAAATCTTCAGGACCGTCCATTAAAATCTCTTAAATATGGGAGCTATATAACTAATATAAATATATGTACCTTTGCCAAATAGCATAATTAATCATACAAATTGTTTATGGGTTCAACATGAAAATTTTTAAAATATATAAAATCATAGAAAGCCTTGCCTTTGAAAAACACAAAAGATTTATATATCATTTTACGAATAATTATACCAACGTTTTGTTTTAGAATTATATATATATATATATATACATATATTATCATTGTTGTCTTAACTTTGACCAAGCCTGAAGTTAATTAAGAACCGTGGGTTAGCCCACCGTAACTAACTATTCATATTTGTGATTGAGAAATTTCAAATTTGAACATTCCATATTACAGTTCACTTTCTAGATCCCCTATGTGAAAAATACCTCTCATTCTCCTTCTAGAGTTGTATGGCAGGGGTTTATTCCTATGAGGTCAGTCAAGCCACTTTAACTGAGTGCTGTTTTGTACCTATTTATTTTTTGCTTTGTAGCTTATTGATTTTATTAAAATAAAAAAAAACTGAAGTTATTATTTGCTTGGATAAAGGCCCGGCTTAAGCCACTTGAGAGGCAGGGGCTAGATCAAGAGGTGAGCTCATCCTCTATGCCGGATTGATTGAGCCAGGTTTCCTTAATAAGTCTAAAATAATAATTTTAATAACAAATTATTATCAATCAGAGTGAAAAATATAGATTTTTCCCTTATATATATATATTGAAAAAAAAAATCTTGCAGAAATATTGAGAAGAGTTGAGAGACGAATTAAAGATTTTAAATTATTTGTGCCAACTTGTAAAAAATTAATATATCAAGTTGTTATATATATATAAACGAAAAGAAAACGAGTTCCTCCTAGCTCCGTCTCTCCTCGCCTGTGCCTTGGGCCATGTTTTCATTTAAACCTGCTAAAGACAGCTAAACTACGTGAGAGTAGGATGGTAAAGAGGACTACGTGACGTGGGAGTTCATGGTGGGGACATACATACGTACGACGTACGTACGAGGCATTATGAATGCGTTGCCCATTGCATAGGTGAGTGTTGTTGCACTAAAGTCCACTTTGTTAAATGCTCTTAATAGGCCAAACCTATTCCAATTTAATTTTCAACAATAGCGTTACAGCAGTACCTATCAATCAAGTCTCAGTCTTTACTTTTACTTTTAAGTGGCGTTTGGCTGGAGAATAAGAAAAAATGAAATAATAAAAAAGGGAAGAAATGAATTAATAGTAGATGGTAATAAAAATGGTGTTTGGTTGGAAAGGTAATTCATTGGGAATGAAAAAAATAAAAGAGTAATTTATTGGAAATTGAAAAAATAATAAAAATATATAATGTAAAATTACTTTTATGCCCTTAATATAAATAAATCAATTCTGTTGTTTATAAAATATTTTAAATAAATTTTAATTATTATAATTAGTTATTTAATGACTTATATTTGAAATAAATATTTATTTAATAAAATTATTATATGATTATTATAATTAAATATTAATTATGTAAATATTTAATACATTTATATTTAAAATAAATATTTATTATGATTATTATATGATTATTAATTATTTTAATATTAATACATTTACATTAAATATATATATTTATTTAATATAATTATATGATTATTATATTTAAATATTAATTACTTTAATATTAATATATTTATATTTATTTAATATATTAATATATAGTGTAGGGGTAAAATAGGTATTTTATACCAATTACCTTCAATCAATTTTTCATTCCCCCCAATTGGATCATTACCCATGGGGGGTTGATAGTGACCCCCATGGGTAATGATTACTACCCTAAAAAATGGGCCAAACATAGGAATGGGTAATGGTTCCCACAAGGGGGGGAACCATGACCCCATCCAAACACTACCTACTCATTTCCGTTTTTTTTTATTATTATTATTATTATTATTTATCTATGTTAGAAGATATTTTTTAATTTTTTATATTTATCTATTTAAAAAATTTATAAAAAATTTATATAGGATTAAATATTTTTTTAAAATTTATTTTTCATATTTAATATATTTTTTGTTTTTAACAAATTATTTTTTAACTATATATTTTTTAAATATATTTTAAATAAAAATAATTTATAAAAATTATATTAATTTTTATAAATTTTAGATTGCTAATTAATTTTAACCAATTTTTTTTTAATTCATATTATTTAGTTAAAATGAACCAATATAAAAAAAGCCGGTGAGAGTATTTCTTTTGTATTTTTTAAAAAAACCCGCCTGTAGTTTTATATGTTCACATAAGATACGTGTCATATGTGCTCACAGTCAACTATTTTATGTGGCGTTGATGTTAAAGAGGTACAAGACAGCTACCTGGGCAAATATTTTTTAATTGCATTGATTGACACTCAAAAGTTCTAGGCATTCACATCAGTAAGAAGTGTGGTGGGGCACATGAGCATTTTGCACCACATAATTGAAGATAGGGGTGGCAAAACTTCGGAACAATACAAAATTGGGTCCGGACAATTACTACTATAAATAAATAAATTTATGTCTGGACCCGGCCCGAGATTAAATTCGGATAACCATAACTTGTCCAGATCAGTTCTCTTTTAAAACTGGTTATTTGGATGTTCGAATTTTGTCCAAATCCTATAAACTACATTTAACATCACTCAAATATTAAACTATAAAAAATAATTTAATTCACGTTAAATGAAAAAAGAAATTCAACAATCCAAAACCCAAATCAAATCATACAAAATTCCAAGTCTTAATAAAAAAAAACTATAGAAGTTTGAAGTTTTTGGAAGATTGGGCTTAAAACAACTAGCTTATGATTTTAGGCTTTCAAAATTTTAGAGGTATAAAAGTCCGGTTGTCTGAATTTATTTGTTCGGACAATGGATTTAAATTCGGACAATCAAACATCCAAACCACGCCAAGATTAACACAACTTTTGTCCAAACCTTTTTTATTCCGGGCCGGACAAAACTGTGCCGGTGGGCTCGGACAAAGTATTGCTAACCCTAATTGAAGATCTTTATGACCTAGTTCCCCTTGTTACTCTTCTATATATGTTTAGGGTTTGCAGTCATTCTTCTCCACTCTTCATTCTGTTGTCTGAGGTTTTCACTTTGTGTTGTTGAAACTCCAAAATGGCTCTCAAGTATCTATTTTCATTAACATCCTCTGTATATATTATTCATATACATGTGTGGTTGGTTATATATATATATATATATATATGCGTGTCAAGCTAAGGTTTTGGTTGTGTTAATTGATTGCAGGGCTAAACTTTGCAGTGTCATGCATGGGCAGATGATTCCTGGGAAGAGTTTAGGGTTTAATCACTCTGCTTCACTGGTGAACATCTTAATTAAGCCCTTGTATAAATAATTACATGCATTTCTTATACTTTGTTGTAACTTTTTCTGCCTGTGTTAAGTGTATTATATATGAACTCGATCGGCAAGATTATTAATGCAGTTGTAGCTCATTCATATCCTTGTTATGCAGAGAATCAGTAATCTGGGCCGCCTTTGGGGCCAACAAGAGTCTCCACTGAGACAACTGTTGTTTTGTAAGTCTTGTCGAGCACTCAAAGGTATTTCTCTTGTCTCCCCGACTTCTAAAGGGATGACCGCAGCATTCGGTTTTGTAGCTTGGCGTGCGAGATATGCCGAGAACCTTGTGGTTATACTTGGAATGTTGTTTCTTATTTCTCAAAAGATAAATCGCGGGGATGTTTCGGCACCTTGTTTCAAGCCTCGGAGAGGTCCGCCATATTAGTGCTTGATCACTGTGGGTTGCTTTAGTTTCATGGAAGGCCAATATCTTGCGAGATGTTTTTCAATCGGTGAGTTTGTTTAAGCACGTGCATTTTGACGTTTGTGATTTAATTTTTAGTGTTTTCTCTACTAATTATACATCAATCATTCGTGCAGAACAAACGCTATTTCTCGATTGCATCATGGAGACGTGGAGGTTCTTGTGATGGCAATACACTCAGGACCCGTTTGGATCATGGATTGTCTCTTTGGGAGTGGGAATCGCATGCACCCATGAATCCCATATGCCCATGTTTGGTAACAGGAGAGGCATAAATAGTGTCTTTTCATGGTAATGGGACTAATGCATTTGGATGAGTGACACTCCTTGAAAAAATGGGGGGTTTAGCTCTCCTTAGCATAGAAATGTCTATATTACCCCTCTATTTATATTTAATTAATATTTAAAATTAATATAATTAATTAATAAATTTAATTATTACAATTTAAATAAATAATTATTAAAAAAATAATCATATTTAAATTATTTTTTTATAAGTGATTTTTATTTTTTTATTAATTAATTATATGTTAATAAAAAAATTTTTACTTTTAAATAATTAATTATAATAATTTAAATTAAAAAAATTTAAATTGTTATAATATATATATTGATTAACATAATAAATTAATTTAAATATCATTATATTTTTAACTATTATTATTATTATTATTATTAATTTTTTTATTATTAATTATTATAATTAAATATATTAATTAAATATGTGAATTAATTATATTAATTTTTAATTATTTGATCATAATAAATTAAAATAAATAATTATATTCTAAATATTTAATAATAAATAATGGTAAATTTTTTTATTATTAAACATAATTCATTATTTTTATACTAAATGATTTTTATTTATACAAAAAAGGATATAAATGTAATTTTGATCCTATTTCTCTTTACTTTTTTTCCTATTCCTAACCTTTTTATTCCCTCAAACCAAACACCTTCATCATTATTCTCCTCTTTCACTCTATTTTTTTATTCTCATTCCTCCTTCTCATTCCCCTTCCCATTCCTATTCCGCAATCCAAACGGGCCAATATCTTGCGGTATGTTTTCAATCGGTGAGTTTGTTTAAGTACGTGCATTTTTCACGTTTGTGATTTAATTTTTAGTGTTTTCTCTACTAATTATACATCAATCATTCGTGCAGAACAAACGCTATTTCTCGATGCATCATGGAGACGTGGAGGTTCTTGTGATGGCAATACACTCAGTCTAAGGCGTGAAGGAGTTTTAAATCTCCAGAAAAGCACATGCTCGGGAGCACATTAGGGGAATCAGCAGAAATTCAAAATGGTCTGGCCAATGAAAGGGATGGATCTATGCCAAGTGGACGAAAGAGCAGAAGAAAGAGATGGATGAGCTCGAGGCTCAAAATGGTCTGGCCAATGAAAGGGATGGATCTATGCCAAGTGGACGAAAGAGCAGAAGAAAGAGATGGATGAGAGGAGGAGTTGATTAGAGCCCAGCTCAATGAGAGTATAAAAGTAACAGAAGATGCGGGTGTAGGGTAAGTAGAGAAGAAGAAGTGAAGCTTGGGCCTGGCTCGGTATTCCAGTGATTCCTCTGGCGACCTTGACGGGAGGGAAGTATTTCCCAGTTATCTCACTGTTTTGCTGTTCCTTTTCACCAGATCTTACGATCTGTGAGGTTTATTTCTGCATTTGAGTTAGTTTTGGAGATATAGACATTGTTCTGTTGGTTTACTGAAGAAACATATCATATTATTGCTATTAATGAATGTTGATGGGTCATCCAGAGTGATGAATGGATTATTAATTGATTGAGATCAGTTTTCAATTGTAATTCATAACATTCTTTGGTGCTTTTGTTGAGAGATCTTGAACTATGGCAGAGGGTACTAGAATGAAGGACCTAGCTGTGAAAATGGATACTATGATGATTATGATGGATCAAAGGGAGGAAAGAATGATGGCTGTAATAGATCAAAGAGAGGAGAGAGTGAAACTCTTACAACAATCTATTCTCAGTTTCACATCACAGGTTGAAAATCAGCAGAATTTCAGAAACACTGGATTGGAGAATCACCATCTGTTAATCCTGCGGATTTCAGGGAGGATGGAGAGCCTCGTAGATCACCTCCGTTTTATACTCGAGCAGTCAAGCTGGATTTTCCTAGATTTGATGGAGAGGATGTATCACAGTGGATTTTTCAGGCAGAATGATTTTTCAAGTACTATGGTATCACAGATGGGTATAAACTAGAGATTGCCTCTATTCACTTTGATGGGCAGGTGGTTCCTTGGTTCCAAATGTTAGAGAAAGAAGGAGGGTTACATCATGGGCAGCCTTAGTGGAAGCTTTAGAGGAAACATATGGACCCTCACTTTTTGAAAGCCCAGAGTATGTACTGTTCATGCTAAATCAAGAGGATTCAGTAGCTACCTATTATGCCAACTTCACTGCAGTGGCTAATAGGATAGAGGGAATGCCTCCAAGGATAATGTTGGCTTGCTTCATCAGTGGCTTAAAGAAAGATCTACAAAGAGACATAATTTCTTTAAGGCCTGAATCTATATCAAGAGCTGCTAATTTAGCAAAACTGTATGAAGATAAATATTTTCCTGCTCCTAAAACTAATACCAAAAGAATTGCTTTTACTCCTATATTACTGCTGCTAAGATGGGAAATTTCCAGAACAAGATGACTACAGGAACCAATAATTCCCATAATGCTCAAATAGCACCTGCCAGCAATTACAGTGGTTCGCATCCTCCAAGGAGTATAGCTTCAATGAGATGCAATTGAGGAAGGCCAAGGGCCTATGTTTCAACTGTGATGAAAAGTTTACCCCATCACACAGGTGTCAAAATAGAAGATTGTTGCTATTACAGTGGGATGAAGAAAATTCCAATTCAAAGGAGTCAGATACTACTAAATTTGAAGTTGAATTGGAACCAGAAGCTCCAGAGCAATGAGAAGAAGCTAGTCCTAAGTCTTCTCTCAATGCCATGAACAGTGCTGCTGCATCAGGCACCATGAGGTTTATGGGTTTGATTAAGGGACAAGCAGTGAAAGTCATACTGGATGGAGGAAGTGATGATAATTTTATACAGCCCAGAATAGCAAAGTTTCTACAATTAGAGGTTCAACCAACTGCTCCATTCAAAGTTCTGGTGGGGGATGGAAATGCATTACAGGTGGAAGGAAAGATAGAGGAATTAAAGGTCAAGATTCAGGAGTGTACCTTGAAATTTCCTCTGTATTTACTTCCAATGGCGGGAGCTGAGGTGATCATTGGGGCAGCCTGGTTGGCCACATTGGGAGCTCATATAATGGATTACAGATCACTAACATTACAATTTTTCTGTGAAGGAAGATTTGTAACACTATGCGGAGAGAAGGAGAATTGTCCTCAGTATACTACAGTGCATCAATTACATAGACTGAGTTCTGTAAAATCCATTGCAGAATGTTATCAGATGTCTATAGAGCCAACTGGGGAAGATGCAAAGCAAGTAACAACAAAAAAAGGGCTAACAAGATTACAGATTCTGTACTGGAGCTGTCAGTTGACATGCCTGATGCTCTGAAATAAATTTTGTTAAAGTATCATAAAGTGTTTGATATTCCTAGGGGCTGCCACCATCAAGAATTTATGATCATAGGATCCCTCTGCAACCAAACTCAGCTCCAGTTAAAGTTAAACCTTATAGGTACCCACACAGCCAGAAGACAGAAATCGAATCAATTGTACATCAAATACTGACCAAAGGAATAATTGAGCCAAGTAATAGCCCTTTCAGTTCTCCAGTGATTTTGGTTAAGAATAAGGATGGAACATGGGGTTCTGCACTGACTATAGGGCCATAAATGCAATCACAGTGAAGGTTGCTTACCCAATCCCAGCAGTAGACGAGTTTCTTGATGAGCTTAATGGAGCTAAATTCTTTTCCAAACTTGACTTAAGGTCAGGGTACCATCAGGTTTTAATCCATCCTCTGGACAGATTCAAAACTGTATTTAGGACACATCATGGTCATTTTCAATGGCTAGTGATGCCATTTGGTCTCTCCAATGCACCTGCCACTTTTCAGTCCTTAATGAACAACATATTTCAATTTGCTATAAGGAAATATGTGTTGATATTCTTTGATGACATATTGATATTCAGTGGAGATTGGGACAGTCATTTGCAGCATTAATTTGGAGACTGTTTTGTCTACTTTATCAGCCAATCAACTCTTTGCTAAACTCTCTAAGTGTAGTTTGGGATTGCTTGAGATTGAGTATTTAGGACATCTTTTTTCTGCAGAAGGTGTGAAAATGGAACACTCAAAAATTGAAGCAATTCTCCAGTGGCCTACTCCAAGTAATATCAAGCAACTGAGGGGATTTCTAGGGCTCAGTGGTTATTATAGGCGATTCATCCAAAATTATGCATCTACAGCTCATCCACTAACAAAATTATTAAAAAAAGATGGGTTTCAATGGACTGAAGCAGCACAGGTATCCTTTCAGAATCTCAAAAATCAGATCATATCTGCTCCAGTTTTGAGGTTACCTGACTTTTCCAAGACATTCATTTTGGAAATGGATGCTTCTGGGATGGGCATTGGGGCCGTGTTGAGTCAGGATAAACATCCAATTGCATACTTTTCAAAGAAATTGACTCCATCAATGCAAAAGCAATTAGCCTATGTTAGAGAAATGTTTGCTGTTACTGAAGCTATCCGCAAATTCAAACACTATTTGGTGGGTCAGAAGTTTATAATTAGAATCGACCAAGAATCTTTGAAACACATGTGCCAACAAACCATCCAGACACCAGAAGAACAAAAATGGCTACCAAAACTGCTAGGATATGATTTTTCCATTGAGTATAAACCTAGCAGGGAAAACATTCCAGCAGATGCATTGTCCAGATGTCATGTAATGGCTTTATCTTCAGTGACATGTTCACTAATTTCTCGTATTCATGATATGCAGCAAAGTGATACTCAGTGTGCCAACATAATTACATCAATTCAGCATGTTAAAGCATATTACACAAGGTATTATCTAAGGCAGAATTTATTGTGGTATGAAGGAAAAATTATGGTTCCAGATGATATAACTCTCAAGAAGCAACTCCTACAGGAATATCATGCTACCAAATTAGGTGGTCACGCAGGTTCTCTCAGAACATTTTCAAGAATAGCTTCTCAATTTTATTGGAAGACATTGCGCAGGTATGTAATTGACTTTGTGAGACAATGCATGATTTGTCTGTTGATTTGGGGCTTAAGTTGGATGACTCGTTTTGCATTTTCAACCCTATACTATTTTATATGGGTTGATTTGTCATTTTACTTATTTGTGAACCCATTGGCCAATTTTTGGAATAACTTAGGGGTTATATGAAACTTTTCCTTGTTTTTTTCCCCTTAGTATGTGTGCATTTCTCGTCATTGAAAATTAAGAGGGTTTTCTTGCTACTCCGTGGATGTAGGCTTGATTGAAAGCCGAACCACGTTAAATTCCTGCGTTCTTGTGCATTTTCATTTTATTTTTGCATATTTCTATTTGTTTTTCCACAACAAAGTGGTATCAGAGAGATTCGATCCTGTGAGAGAATGCCCGGATCTGGATCCGGAACACGGTGTAGCAATTGGATCTCGCACTAGCACGTATGGTCGCTTTCGAATGCAAAAATTTGAAATTGGAAAATTCGATGGGAACACGAATTTTGGGATGTGGTAGTGTGAAGTGGTGGATGTTCTTGTGCAACAAGGGTTAGATGTAACCCTAGAAGATAAACCGGATGATATGGAGCAGTAATGAGTGGGTGAAGATGAATAGATTGGCGTGTGGCACCATTCGTCTCTGTCTTGCAAAGGAGGTGATGTATTTCATGATGAAAGAGACTATGGCGAAGGATTTGTGGCAGACACTGGAAGATAAATACATGATGAAGAGCATTCAAAATCGTTTGTATTTGAAAAGGCAAGTTTTTCATTTTTCATACAAAGAAGGTACACCAATGATGGAGCATATTCACTCTTTCAATAAATTGATTGCTGATTTGTTAAATCTGGATGAAGAAGTTGAAGATGAAGATAAAGCCTTATTCTTATTGAGTTCATTACCTGATTCGTTTGATCATTTTGCCACCACACTAATTTATGGTAAAGATTTAATAACATTTAAGGATGTTTACGATGCTTTGATGAATAATGAGTTTCTAGGAGAGATAAGCGAGCCCAGTTTGAGAATTCAGAAGCATTAGCAGTAAGGGGACGAACAGAGCAACGACAATCAGATAAGAAGAACAAGTTTCGATCCAAGTCTAGAGGAGCTTTGAGAGAAACTTCAGCAGATGGTAGAAAAATTCCAGCAAAAGATGAGTGTTCATTCTGCCATAATAAAGGCCATTGGAAGAAAAGATCGTCCAAAATTGAAGCAAAAGGAGAAGGGAAAAGAGAAGAAAACTGAGAATGCTAATGTGGCCCATGGGGATGATGACTCTGAGTTTGCTTTGGTATCCACTTCTAATAGTATTTCAAATAGTTGGATCATGGATTCTGGTTGCTCATACCATATATATCCGAATAAGGATCATTTCACCGCTTTGGAGTTATCCGATAATGGGGACAGATCCCTCATGGGAAATGATTATGCATGTGAAAAAGAAAGGAGTAGGCTCAACTGCTTTGAAAACTTCATGATGGAACTATCAGGGAGTTGACAAATGTTTGGTATGTACCAGATCTGAAGAAAAATCTGATATCTTTGGGTGCTTTGGAATCTAGAGGTTTCAAAGTTACAATGGAGGCGAGATGAGTTTGAAAAGTGTCCAAGGGTGCTATGGTTGTGATGAGAGGAGCCGACGTAAGAATTTGTATTTTCTACAAGGAAAAAAACAATTGTAGAGTGGAGTCGCTACGATTGTTGCCAAGCGAGTGAAGGTGTTTCGATGCTTCTAGGTTGTGGCATATGAGGCTTGGACATGCCTGGGTGAGAAGGCACTACATAAGGGTCTGGTCAAGCAAGGCTTGTTAAAGGGTGCAAAGACATGCAAGATTGATTTTTGTGAGCATTGTGTATTGTGAAAACAGACCAAGGTGAAATTTGGAACCTCAATACATCAGACTGAAGGAATTCTTGATTATGTGCATACAGATGTTTGGGGGCCAACACAGGTTGCATCTTTAGGAGGAAAGTTTTTGGTTTGTTACATTTGTAGATGACTTTTTCCGTAAGAGTTTGGGTCTCTGAATGAAGACTAAAGATGAGGTTTTCAACACTTTTTTTGGTTTGGAAGAAAATGGTTGAGAATCGATCGGAAGGAAAAATAAAGTGCTTGAGGTCTGACAACGAAGGTGAGTACAAGTCTAATTCTTTCCACAAATTTTGTGAAGATGAAGGTATTATGAGGCATTTCACAGTGAGGGGAAATCCACAACAAAAATGGGGTAAAGCAGAGAGGATGAACAGGACCTTGTTGGAAAAATGTGAGGTGTATGTTGTCCAACCGCTTTGGGCAAGATGTTTTGAGTGCAGGGCGATGCATATGCATGCCACCTCATCAATAGATTACCATCACCGCACTTGAAGGTAAAAACACCTTATGAGGTGTGGACTAGAAAACACACGCTATCGATTATGATTCTTTGCATATTTTTGGTTGTACTGCTTACTTTCATGTCACAGAAAGTAAACTTGATCCGAGAGCAAAGAAAGGTGTATTTTTGGGTCTTTGCAGTGGTGTCAAAGGATACAGGTTATGGTGCCCAGAGTTGAAGAAGTTGATATTAAGCAGAGATGTTACATTTGATGAAGGCAGATTTCTCAAAAAGTGAAATACAACCTAGTAAGAAAAATTGTGCAAAAGCGTGAATGTGCAACAGTGGAGTTTTGAGCATAATGCGTATGGATGCAAGCCCTACACCTACAAATGATTTTCTACGATAATATTGATGAAGGTTCTCAGAGATGAACCTAAACAAAGCAGCATGATAATAGTATAGTCGCAACTAGGATAAGGAGAGAAATCGAAAGCCACCCCGATTTGCTTGACATGGTTGCTTATCGCTACTCTGCTTTTTAGAAGATGACATTCCAACCACCTATGCTGAAGCCATTAGAAGTTCGGAAAAAATGGATTGGAATAAGGCTATGGATGAAGAAATGCAATCTCTTCAGGAAGAATAACACTTGGAAGCTTGTGAAGCTACCAAATGGAAGAAAAGAGATTGGCTGCAAATGGGTGTATGTAAAAAAGGAAGGTACCGGGGAAAAAGATAGTGTGAGGTTCAAGGCAAGATTGGTGGCCAAAGGTTATGCATGAGAGAGAATGACTTGACTACAATGAGGTTTTTTTCTCCGAGTAGTAAAGCATTCATCTATTCGGATTCTTTTTGGCTTTTGGTTGCTCGCTTGACTTGAATTTGGTACAATTTGATGTGAAGACTGCATTTCGCATGGGGACTTGGAAGAGGAGATTTACATGTCACAACCGAAGGTTTTAAGGCGATTGAGCAAGGAAGACTTGGTTTCTGCAGGTTGAACAGTGTCATTATATGGTTTGAAAGCAGTCTCCAAGGCAATGGTACAAGAGGTTTGATCAATTTATGAAAAGTTCGTAAATTCACAAGAAGTCTTTATGATCCTTGTGTTTACTTTAAGAAGTTGTTGGATGGGACTTTCATTTACTTATTGTTATATGTGGATGACATGTTAATTACTGCAAGAAATATTACTTTGAGGTTGATAAGTCGAAGAACCCAAAGTTGAACTCAGAATTTGAAATGAAGGAATTAGGAGAGGCCAAGAAGATATTGGGCATGGAGATTAGTAGAGACAGAGTAAAGGGCAAAGTGCATCTGAGTC
This sequence comes from Dioscorea cayenensis subsp. rotundata, assembly GCF_009730915.1. Lineage (NCBI taxonomy): Eukaryota > Viridiplantae > Streptophyta > Magnoliopsida > Dioscoreales > Dioscoreaceae > Dioscorea > Dioscorea cayenensis. The sequence goes on along the minus strand of NW_024086841.1, from coordinate 22,740 downwards.
AAAACCAATACTTGAAGAAAAATAGTGCGACATGGTTTGGCATGGATGAACACACTAAACCGATTAGTACTCCTCTTGCTCCTCATTTTAAATTGAGTGCTGATCAATCCCCAAAATCTGATGTAGAAAGTGATTATATGAAGAAGGTACCTTATGCGAGTTTAATTGGATGTCTTATGTATGCTATGGTATGTACAAGACCTAATATTTCCCAGGTTGTTATATAGTGTGTAGATATATGCATGATCCAGGAAAAAAGCATTGGGAAGCTGCAAAGTGGGTATTGAGGTACATTAAAGGCACTATGGAGGTTGGTCCGAAATTTGAGAGAAATCATGAGAATGATGACGATTTCATTGGCTATGTGGATTCGGATTTTTGCTAGTGATCCGGACAATAGGAGGTCTACTACGTGTATTTGTTTACTTTGGCTAGTGGGCCTATCAGCTTGGAAGTCTACATTGGTACCACTGTAGCATTATCTACTCACGTAGCAGTAGTATATGGCAACAGCAGGCTTTTAAAGGAGGCCATTTGGATACATGGACTAATTGCGGACTTGGGGTTTTAACCAAAAACAGTGGAGGTATTTAGTGATAGCCGAGTGCTATTCACTTAGCAAAGAACCGAGGTTCACCATGCTCGGACTAAACATATAGATGTTCATTTTCATTTTGTTCGTGATATTGTGAATGGTGGGGTTATTTTGCTTCAGAAAATTCATACAAGGGATAATCCTGCTGATATGATGACTAAGGTCATTGGTGGTGCCAAGTTCAATCATTGCTTGAACTTGGTCAACATTGTGATTGTTTGAATTGTTGGAGATGCAGCAAGGAACTTGTGAGATTGGTGTGAGATTTCATACTAAGGTGGATGTCGATGATGAGATGGTTTGTGATGTGGCTTGCAAATCTCGCCAAGGTGGAGATTGTTGATTTGGGGCTTAAGTTGGATGACTTGTTTTGCATTTTCAACCCTATACTATTTTATATGGGTTGATTTGTCATTTTACTTATTTATGAACCCATTGCCAATTTTTGGAATAACTTAGGGGTTATATATGAAACTTTTCCTTGTTTTTCCCCTTAGTATGTGTGTATTGCTCGTCATTGAAAATTAAGAGGGTTTTTCACTGCTCGAGTGGATGTAGGCTGATTGAAAGCCGAACCACGTTAAATTCCTCGTTCTCATGCATTTTCATTTTATTTTTGCATATTTCTATTTGTTTTTCCACAACATTGTCAACAAGCCAAGAGTGAGCATTCCAATCCAGGGGGATTATTACAACCCCTCCCAATTCCTCAGAGAATTTGGGAGGCAATTGCAATGTATTTTATTGTGAGTTTACCTAGTGTTAAGGGATTCACATTGATACTAGTGGTTATTGACAGGCTGTCGAAATTTGGACATTTTATTCCACTTAAAGCGGACTTCTCAAGTGCCACAGTTGCTACAACATTTATTAACAATATTGTTAAGCTACATGGGGTACCGAAATCAATTATTACTGATAGAGATAAAGTCATGGGTACTACCATAGCAATGTCTTCAGCCTATCATCCTCAAACGGATGGACAAACTAAAGCATTAAATAAATGCTTGGAAATATATCTCAGGTGTTTTGTTTAAAAAAATCCCAAGAATTGGTTGGATTTGCTTCCTTGGGCCCAATTCTAGTATAATACAGTTTATCACTGCAGTGCTGGTATTACTCCATTTCTAATTATATATGGCAGGGAACCTCCCTCTTTGATCACCTATTACTCAAATGACCAAGATCCGTCAGACATTGCTCATATGTTACAACAAAGGGATCAAGTGTTGCAGAAATTGAAGCAGAATTTAAAGAAGGCACAGGACAGAGTGAAGAAATTGGCTGATAAAAAGCGTACTGAAGTTTTATTTGAAGAAGGGCAATGGGTATTTGTAAAGTTACAACCCTATAGGCAGCACTTCTGGCTCTCAGAAAAAAAAATCAAAAATTGGGTATGCGATACTTTGGTCCATTTCAAATTGTACAGAAGATCGGTAATGTTGCTTATCAACTATGCTTACTTGAAGGCACACGCATTCTTCCGGTGTTCCATGTTTCATTACTCAAGAAATGTGAGGGGGATCCAGGAAGAATAGCTAACCAAATTCCTCTTCCATTGGTTACATCTAAGCTTGGACCAACTTTGCAGCCTGATTCCATTTTGCAACACAGAACCATTCTCAGACATGATGTGCCTGTTAGATAGGTCCTTGTTCACTGGGAAGGATTGCAGCATGACAAGGACTCTTGGGAAGATGTAGATCATCTTTGACATCACTTTCCACACTTAAACCTTGAGGACAATGTTGTTGATAATGGGGGGGAGTAATGTAATGTTGAGGAAGCATAAGCCGCCAAGGAGTTTTAAATCTCTAGCAAAGCACGTACTCGGGAGCACACTAGGGGAATCAGCAGCAATTCAAAATGGTCTGGCCAATGAAAGGGATAGATCTATGCCAAGTGGACAAAAGAGCAGAAGAAAGAGATGGATGAGCTCGAGACTCGCGGGTTATGTTACTCCCGCCAGAGTGGCAGAGGGAAATAAGGTGAGTGGAGGAGAGGAGGAGTTGATTAGAGCCCAGCCCAATGAGAGTATAAAAGCAACAGAAGATGCGGGTGTAGGGTAAGTAGAGAAGAAGAAGTGAAGCTTGGGCCTGGCTCAGTTTTCCGGTGATTCCTCTGGCGACCTTGACGAAGGGAAGTATTTCCCAGTTATCTCACCGTTTTCCTGTTCCTTTTCACCAGATCTTACGATCTGTGATGTTTATTTCTGCATTTGAGTTAGTTTTGGAGATATGGACATTGTTCTGTTGGTTTATTGAAGTTTCAATCCTTTTCTTGTTGATTTACTGAAGAAACATGTCATATTATTGCTATTAATGAATGTTGATGGGTCATCCAAAGTGATGAATGGATTATTAATTGATTGAGATCAGTTTTCAATTGTAATTCATAACAGAGATGTGGTTGAAATTTCAGGTTTGAAAATAGGTTCTTTGAAATTTTATATTTATTTACAAGGCTTTGTTTAAATTTGTAGAGAGCAAAAGGGTTTATTGCCCAGCCTCACTGTGAAAAGTGTGTGCAAGACATTTAATTGTCTCAAATTTGAATTTCGCTAACCACAACAATGATAACGGTTCTTCAAATGTGGGTTTATGCTTGCAATTTGCACCATATATTTTTGGGTGAGGGCTCACTGACTAGATGATTTATTTTTGGCCGTGTGAATGTTTCTTTTACTAACAACACTTGTCGCATTTATAAAAAAAAAAATTTAAGACAATCTAAATATATATTATTAACTGAACAATAAACTCTATTCATTTTGAGCTTGAGTTGAATTCAATTTGTGTGGACTATATATTGTCAAAGTGGTGCATGGTGTGGGAACTTTGTTAAAATTGGGTGTGTTTTTTCAATTGTGTTTGCCTAAAATCTTTCTTAGCTTAAATTTTCACAATACTTTTAATTACGAGTAATAAAATTGGTTTTTGTCATGCGTTTTTATTACAGGTCCTGCGGGAGGTAAAATGGTATTCCCACAGGAACTCATACCGCTAAGCCCACCAAAACCAGAAATAGAACCCATATCAACATTGGAACCCATGCCGATATGGCCAACACGGGAAGTCAAACATATCATGGTTGCAACAACAACTGGTATATATTGCTCCTTTTCGCAGCAACATCCAACGATTGTTCCTACATCATCAATATTTACTCGACACCCAACAACAACAAAAAATTCTTAGATTCAATGAACATGTCTGGTTGATCTCTGGGGCTGACAATTATAACAGTCTTCTTTACGACAACGAATTTACTCAAATTCAATATGACAACATTAATCACTTCAGGTACTTAAAAGACTATCTAATATTTCTTTACGTCCTATGTATATTTTTTATTCTTTTAGAAGATTTTTTTTTTCCTTTTTTACATGTTTATAAAAAAAATTATAAAATATTAAATGTTTTTTTTTCAATTTAAATGTTAGTATCGAATGTACTTTAACATTTTGAAAGGAGAAAATATTTTTTTAAGAAAACATAAAGTACTATTTTGAGAGAAAGAATAAAAAATGATAATAATTAAATTAGAGAAAAATTAATAGAATATTGATGAATTTCTAATAAGAATAATTTTTTAAAAAGATTTATACAATGTTTTTTTATAAATTTAATATTATCAAATAATTTTAATTAATTTTTTAATTCACATAAATTACTTAAAGTATACCTATAAATAATATCAATTAATTATTTGCAAATATTAATGATGATTGAAATGCTGCAGATATAAGAGGGCCTTGAATAACTCTGTGGAAGATAGCATCTATGAAAGTGGTAATGAAATTTTCACACTTTTGAAAGCTGGTGCATATATATATATATCGCTGGATCAAGTACCATGCTGCCTGGAATTAAGGAGACATTCACCAAGATTGCTCAGGAAAGAGGCGTGGATTGGCCAAAGATGCTGGACCAACTGCATAAAACTAATCACTGGCGTGTTGAAGTTTACTAGATAACTTCAATCCAAAGGGTTTATATATGTTAAAATTGGTGGCGCAGTGACATTGAGTATTACTGTCCTTTTATTTATATATTAATATTTAATTAATAAATTCCACCCGCATCTTCCTGTTTTGCAAAGTCTTGTCAGAATATCATTAACTGTATTTCCTATTAGAGGCTGATATATATATATATATATGTATATATATATATTGAGTAATGCTATATCAAACGAAGAAATCACACGAACCAGCCACACGAATGATATGGCTGGTGACGTGGCAATTTTTTTTTTTAAAAAAGGAGAAACAAAAAACGAGGGCATCTATCTCTCTCTCTCGGGGTTCTCTCTCTCTTTCACTCTCGGTTATCTCCTAGAAGAAATTAGGGTAGCGTTCTTGTGTGACTCTCTCTCTCTTTCTCTTCCTCGCGACCGGCCGCTGCTTCCTTCCCCTGTGATCGGCCGCTTCCCTCCTCGTGACCGGCGCCGCTTTCTTCCTCGCGATCGGCCGCAGCCTTCCCTCCCCGCATTGGCCGCGCTTCCTCCCGTGACCGCCGCAGCCTTCCGACCGCCGCCCCTCCTTCATTTGGCTTTGAAGAGAAACTAGGGAACAGATCTGCCTTAGTTTGTGTCTCTCTGTGGGACTCTCTCTCGCTCTCTCTCTCTCTCTCTCTCTCTCTCTCTCTCTCTAGTGTGGCTCTTTGTTCCCCGCCACCGCTTCCTCTCCTCTCCCTAGCCGCCCTCTCTCATTTGGCTTTGAAGAAAAACTGGGGCACAGATCGGCCCTAGTTTGTGTCTCTCTCGTGTGGAACTCTCTCTCTCTCTTTCGTATTGCTGGTTCTTTGAATTTCTTGACACAAAAACCCGGCTCGCCTTTGAAATCAGTGCATGAGGGCAATGATGCCCTAAAAATTTCTATCCTCGCTCGCTCTCTACTAACGATGGCATAGTGGCTTGGATGGCCTAGTAGGCAACCGCCACTCTTATTGTTGTAGAGGGAAGGGGAAGGATGGGAGAACATCATTACTGTTGAATCTGAGCCTCTGTTTTAATTCTGTTAGTTGATATTTTATCTATATTCAGCAAGAATCATTTTGTTGCATCATGTATTTCTTTCTTTCTACGTGGCTGGTTCATGTGGTTGCTTCGCTCTATATAGCATTACTCTTACTCTTTAGTAATGATGGTCTAAGCCATGATAATTTGCCCTATAAAAGAGTATAGAAATTGGGTGGCGTGGTAACTTTAGTTGCAACCCTTGATTCGTGTTTATCCATGCAAAAGAACAGAGGGGCAATATCTGAGCCTTTTTCTTCTTCTTAAACTGTTTGTTTTTTTTGCTATTTTTTATATCTATCAAGCTTGATGTAATCTGCAGATGGACACTAGAGAAGCTGTAAAAATTGAAGCCTTTGTGGCTTTCCAAGAGTTCCAATGCACAGGTTATTGTTAGTGTTCATCTTGAAGTGTCTCTACCATTCCTTGAACCTTCATTTGAGTATTTCTGTAGGATTACTATTATTGTTATTGTTAGTGACTTGTGAGATCAAAAGATGGAAACTTTCTTTGATTTCTCATAACGGTCAGTTCCGATTGACTTAGTTATGATGAGACGTCGTGACTTGTGAGATCAAAAGATGGAAACTTTATTTGATCCATGATCCATCTGTGACTGTGTATGAATAACATATCGATGGTTTCTTTTAAATTTCATTTTGCAGGGTGTTGACGGGAACTTGTAAACTTGCTGATGGTTAGCAGACCATGTAAACTTGTTAACTTCTCCTCCTTTGTTGGCATAATTTTGCTTTGAATTTATTATGATAATTAACTCTTGATTTCAATCAGCAATTCAGCATGTATGTTGTATCTATTAGAAACCAAATCCTCATAAACTAGATTATATCTAGAACAGCAAGAGAAATAGATCATTTGCATGCCTTACCCATTTCCTTATATCGATTTCAATTTTGGCTTCAAAAAGGAAATATTTGCTCTTTTTGACTGTGGTTATCTTCATTTTCCTCTTTTTTTTTGTGTTTCTTGTTGTTTCTTTATTGCTTGGATGATACGGTATTAGCATGTTGATCTGTTCTTTTGGGAGCACTAAAATTTTGATTTTTATGCTATTTTTGTTCTTAGTTGTGCTACGGGTGAGATGACTTGTGATACGGGTGGATGATACGGTTTTTGTTCTTAGCACACCATGTAAACTTGTGATACGGCATTAGCATGTTGATTTGTTTTTGTGTTTCTTCTTCTTCTTCTTCTTCTGATTATTCTTTTCGGCTCAATTTTGTATAGTCTACAAGGTCCTTTAGGGTTTAATTTATTGTAATCTTGAAAAGCTTGAAATTGTTTCTTAGTTCCTTGCTGTTTAGGAATATAGGCAAATGAGGAGAGTGTTTAGGTTGGACTTTTTGATAGCGAGGGATTAAAATGTCATTTTTGAACTTATCAAAATGGGTTTAGGGTTTAAGTTTAACCCCTTTTATTTTTTCAGAATGATTTGCATGAATTGGTGCAGCCATTTGGTGTTGTCACTAAGCTGGTGATGTTACGAATGAAGAATCAGGTTTTGTGCTATTAATTCCTGTTTTCTTCATTTCATTCTTTCTTTAGAGATAGAAAATGCTTACAAATTATGTGAAATCTGTTATTATTTTAGGCTCTTCTCCAAATGCAAGATGTCGATTATGCCGTTAACGTCAGCTGGATGTGAAATCAGTTATTATTTTAGGCTTAAATAGATTTATTCCATTTTTCATGGAAATAATGATCATCTCCCCTCTTCAAAGTTAGCTGGATAGCATATTGTATAGAAAGTTCATTTTTGTTCCAAAGATGTTCTATGCTTGTTTTATCTTTTTGATCATCCACTTTTATCTTTTTGCTTGTTTTTGCTAATTGTTGTATATTGCAATCCAGGTTTGAGCAGCCCATCAAATTTAATCCAGCTTCTTCTTGATTTGGTATAGAAGATCAGAAACTCGTAGAAATTTTGATGTCCAGGTTAAATCCATTTTTCCCATTGTGAAGATGTTGTATGTTTATTATCCATGTGGACAAGGGGGATCGAAAGGTCGCATGATTTTTTTGTATCATGTTAAATTCAGTATTCAAAGTTAATCCATTGTGATGTCCGAGGTTAAATTCGTATTCATCAAAGTTAAATTGGTTTGTTGGGTATTCATCAATGTTAAATTTGTATTCATCCGAGGGTAATCCATTGTGATGTCCGAGTCAAAATACAATTCAAGTCCATTTCTCCAAGCATGGAAGCATGGACACACGCTACATACTACAAAAATCAAACAACATCTCTTCACATAAAAATAAGCAACACACATACTACAAAATCAAACAACATCCCTTCATCAAACATAAGCAACACACATACTACAAAATCAAACAACATCCCTTCATCAAACATAAGCAACACATATACAAAAAATCAAACAACATCTCTTCATCAAACATAAGAAACACACATACTACAAAATCAAACAACATCTGATGGACACCTTCTTTTCCTCCATGAGCATGAACACGAATACGAACACAAAAAATTAACCCTTGCGCTATATAAGTAACTTGCACCACAATACGATTCCCTGAAAAATTAAAATAAATAATACATCACAACCTCATAAAACCAAAAATCTTAATTACTAAATATTAAATACAAAAATAAATATGTACATCATGCAACTCACCTTAATTAGAGATCATTGCATTGGCTTGTAAAACCTAAAGAAGAACTGTGATGCATGTCCATATTGATCGATATATAATTTGAATTCACCCAAGAAAAGAGATTATAATCAAACAAATCATTATTTGAAATTAAATGATTCAAGTACGTAATTTGGACATTAATGACAATTACAAGAGAATTACCACACTCTATTGTGTGCAATGATCATCTTGTATAAATTTTTGAGCTAATGCATCTCCCTTTGTTTTGTGGCTTACGCCAATAATAACATGGATGTTATACAAGAAAAAATCATCGGACAAAACTAAAGAAGTAATGAATATGATACAACATAAGAATACCTTTTTCTTGTTTCTAATTATTATTTCTTCAACTTTTGATTTCTTCCTTTTTGATGGTGAAACGACCCTTACTCCAGCCTTTAAAGGTGTGAGAAAAAATTTTAGTGTGGCACATTGAGTCGCCTCCCGACAACATAGGTGTAAACTTTTCCTTGGAAGTTGTGTTGTCCATCAACTTCTCAATTGCCTCATCCACATATTTCATCAAGAACATGTATTTGTCATTTGATTCTGCTCAAGTTCGCGTCTTTAGTAAAATGAGAACACAATTTATTGTACCATGATTTCTCCTCAGTTTTATCATATGTATGCATGCGTTTGATGCCCTTCCTCCATCGTGGTAAAATATACCTAGAAGGAATGTCTTTCACATTCTTCTCAATAAGCACCTTGCAAATGTGCCTACAAATAATGCCCCTGAACTCAAACAACTTACAAGAGCATTTAATGTCAAATTCTTCCTCGTTGGTGTAAACATTGTATACCACTTGCTTTCTAAATGCACCTTCTTTCCCTTTGACAACATCGACACAGAAATGAGCGGTGCCCCTATGCGCACTGATGATAGTAAGATTGCAATATATTATTCCTCGCAACTCATCTTAAAAATTTAAAAAAATTTCATTTGTGTATGCTTCTTGTAGTTGCTTCTTAAAAATAGCGATTCGATGATCAATGGAAAACATAGAGTTAAATGAAGCAAAATCAGCTTTGTTCTCTTTCTCAATCTTACTTTTCAAGGCATTATTATATTTCTCAACAAACTACTTCAATGAAGTCGTCGGACCAACATAACCATCAAAAAATGCATTTACGCTTTCACTCCTTTGAGTGGTAGACATTCCAGCCCAAAATATGGCTCTAACATATACTGGAGCCCAACGATCATGAATTTTGAATAGAGAATTCAGCCATTCATTACTCTTAATGTTATAGTCCGCCATCATCTTCAAGTATGTGTCTTCAAACTCTTGAGTATCCACTGCTTCATATGTGATGCGTTTCAAAATCTTCTTGATTGCTTTGTATTCATTTTAAAACCTCCAGAGCTTCTGGGAACCTTCTTCATGATATGCCAATGGCAAAGGCGGTGATGGGAATTTGGAAAAACCAATCTCACTACACCCTGAATAGCCATACACTGGTCAGTAATAATTTCTTTAGGAGCCTTGCCAGACATACACTCTAGCCAAGTTTTGAAGAGCCAAACATATGTTTCTATATCTTCCTTTGACAACAAACCACGCCCAAACAATACCGTCTGCCCATGATGATTTACACTGACAAAGCGAGACAAATGGCATGTCATACTTATTCGTCAAGTATGTTTTATCAAAGGAAATTACATCACCAAAAGCTTCATAAGCTGCTATAGACCTCGCATTCACCCAAAAAACATTTCTCAAACGACCTTCCCTCATTCATGTCAATCAAATGGAAAAAAATTTTGTGTTTCTTTGTTGCATGCGAGAGAAATATTTTCCAAGTGCCACGGCATTACCAACACCAAGCCTAAATTGCCTTGTTTTCGCAATATAATTCCTATAATCTTTCTCAGTGTATGTTAATTTTTCATAACCCCCACTTTCAACCGCCAAGGAATGAAAATTTTTGCTTAGGCTTATCCCTGCTTGGTCGTTTAATTCAAACCTTCTTTTGACATATGTATCAATTTTTTTTATTAAACTTTTGGAAACGAGCTTTTTGTGAGCTAAGTGCATGATTATGCTCCAAATTAACACTTGAAATGGTAAATCGCCCATCATTGCTAACAATGACATTAATCTTTGCCGGACAATTTACTTTGGTGGATAGCCTTAGGTTGAAGGAGTTTTTTAAAGTAGATATTCATTTGCCACCTCTTGTACATGCTAGCGTGTAATATTTCAATTTTTCATCATCACCTAATCTCGTGCTTTTTTTGGTGATCCCAAACCCTTCATCCCGCACATACTTGACATACAATTTATAAAATTCTTCTTCGGAATCAAGTATCATACCGGCCTCCGGCACAATATTTTCAACTAAATCCAAATCTACCGGTTTTTCTTTGGCATGTATTTCATAACTTGAACATCCACTTCCACGTCATCTTTTCCTTGCTCATAACACCCAAGTATCACTTCTTCCATGTTCTTGCTTTAAGTAGACTTCTAAACAAAAATTAGACAAACAATAAATTTACAAATTACACAAACAATAAACACTCACATTTTTTTAACTTTTGATCAAAATTAGCAATTTAATCACCCACCATGATCTCTTTATAAACCAAAATACTTGTAACTAATTGTGTTTCCTGGACAATACTAATCGAAATTTTTTTGTAATACAATCTTAATCATCATGATCTCTTTATAAACCAAAAATACTTGTAACTAATTGTGTTTCTGCACAATACTAATCAAATGTAATACAATCTTAATCATCATGATCTCTATATAAACCAAAATACTTGTACCTAATTGTGTTTTCACTGCACAATACTACTCGATATTTTTTTAATACAAACTTAATCAACATGATCTCTTTATAAACCAAAAATACTTGTACCCTAATTGTGTTTCCTGCACAATACTAATCAGAATTTTTTTTAATACAATCTTAATCATTATAATACTAATCAGAAATTATACATTTGATGTAGCGGCTGGGAGGCGGGGGAGTGAAAGCGGCCGGGAGCGGCGGCAGGGAGTGGGAGAGAAGCGGCGGGAGGCGGTGACGGGAGTGGGAGGAAGGGCGGGGCGGCGGCAGGAGTGGGAGGAAGCACGGGAGCCGGGGGCAGCGGCCAGGAGTGGGAGGAAGCGCTTGGGCAGGAGGAAGCAGGAATGGAGACCGGGGAGTGGGAGAGGGACTCACGAGAGAGAGAGATAGAGAGAGAGAGAGAGTGAGAGGCGATCTATTACTTTTTCTTTTTTTAATTTGTTTTTTAAAAATTGCCACGTTACCAGCCACGTCATTCGTGTGGCTGGTTCATGTGATTTCTTCGTTCGATATAGCATTACTCATATATATTTGATAAAGTATGTAATGTAAATAGGGTAAAAAAAATTCAAATCTATTTTTATGCCACGTTATCAATAACTAAGGGAGTTGAATGTTTTGGCACTTTTTTTGAAAACAGTTTAGACTATAGGTTATAAAAGTGTTACAATCAAAACAGTAAATTAGGTCTATTTGCATAATATTTAAACCATTCACATTAAAAATAGACTTGAATGATTCTTAATTAGTATATGTTTAATTAAAGAATGTAAATAAGGATAAAAAGATTAATTCAAGTTTAAATTTACGGAGTTAAGTATTTTTGATATTTTTTAAAAGCAGTTTAGATTATACAATTCAAAAAGTATTATAATTTTTAACCACAAATTCGAACTAATAAAGAGGCAACTAGATGATAGTTTTTGTAAAAATTTCTAAAAATCCACGGACCACTCATCTCAATATTAGTATTGAATAAATATAATATAAGATCCAAAGTGCATGCGGGTTTGATGACCACACTTTTCTGTGCTACAACTTTCAAAAGTAATTATTTTATTTTATTTATTTCAAAAATGTGAATAAATCACTTTGATTAAGAAAAAAAGGAGAAAACAACGATTATAATATACAAGAACATACCATTAGATGTGGTACAAAAACCCAAAGTCCACAAAACCCAACGAGAAAAAGAAAAAAACTAGAGTGCGACCATCACCAAGCACCTAGCACGGAAAAGACAACGAGGTCTAACTTGGGATCTGGACCTGCGCCTCCTCGGCCATTGCATCGTCTCTTCGCTCCTTCGAACGCTGTCCCAGAAACTCTAGATTGCGTCTAATGGAATTGATGGAGCCTTCAAACTTCTCTCTAGATCCATTGGTAAATGTTGAAAACCAAGATAAAATCATTTTGTTCAGCTTTTTCACAATAATAACAATAGTCGTGAGACATTAGCATAAAAAAATGCGATCATTTCTAGCTAGCCAAATATTCCAGACAAGAGCTTTCATAATCCAAACACCCATATTTCTAAAAATAGGCCTAAGTCGAGAACTCCACATTCCCTAAATTTGACACATGGACTCGGCAGGAACATGCAGCTGAAATAAATCTACATAGTACTCCCAAATCTCTTTGGTAAAACGACAATGAAGAAAAAAGTGATCTACAGACTCAATCTTAGAATGACACATTACACAAGCAGCTGTCGGGGGCCTGTTACATCTGCACTTCTCCAAATTTTCAAGAGACAAGATCTTGTTTTGCCAGGCCAACTAATTGAAAATGTTGACTTTCTTCGGACAATTCTCGTGCGAGAACCATCTAGCAATCGACAGCGCATGTCGAGCCCATCACTCAGAAAGTATAAAAATGATTTCACCGTGAAATTTCCATTTTGGCGTGAGAGTCCACCACTTCTTTGTCCCTAGCCATCCTCGGGGTTGCATGAAACTATCATGAGTAACTGCCATATACCAATTCTTAGAATGACAACTAGATCGATCGGGGAGTTGAAGGAAGAACAACTACTGACAGGTGGCAAAAACACCATCAGCGATCAGATTTCATATTTCATACCAGCTTTTCTCATATATATTGTGGTGGAAGAAACAATGTACACTAAGAAAATGATGAGATTCGACCCGACCCTATGCCCCTCTTGACAACTAAAAATTTTTTCTCTCGGGTGAGAGTAGACTAACCAACTTCCCACACAACAAAACCATGCATCTACTCACACATAGACAAGACCGTACATTAACTTTTTCATAAAATATATGCTTTAAGTGTTATCTTTGGTCAAAGTTGACTAGTCGAGCGAGCTAAGGGCACATTACTCAACAATCATTCATTTGAGGATCTCGAAATGAGCTCTTAAGTATCCCTATACTTTAATTTCTAACATATATCCTTTGTGTTATTCATGATATACATGTGTAATTCACTGATCGTGTATGTCAAGCAAAGGTTTTTGGTTGTGGTTGATTGACGGGGCTGGTCTTTTGCGATGTATCATGCATCTTTGAGATGCCTGAGAAAATGTATAGGGTTTAATATTCATTCTGGCTCACAGGTGAACATCTTTAGTCCTTTATTATGAACTAATTGGAAACCATAAGATCCTTGCCTAATTGTTTGACCTTGAGAAAGTCAGAAACAACATTAATCCAAGTATAATTAGCTAAGGTTCCTTGCATCTGCACAACAAACTACAAAAGGAAGTCTGCACTCAAGTCTGTTGGAGTTAGGGAATGCTACTTTGAAGGTCCTACAAAGCAGGAGGCCTTACACCACATAAGTTGTCTAAGTGACAGCCCTTGAGTAGCACCAAAGGCGGCGAGGTCGTCGGAGGGATCTGCGAGTTTCACATTTGTGTTTTATTATTAATTTTAAGTGTTTTTACTAATTATTGTCTTGCGGGATGATCAGCAATCACTGAAACCCGAAGTCGCATTATAATTCATGACTTCTCGATTACATCATCGAGAAGGGAGATTCTTTGATGGCGAGACACTAAATTTATGCGTTCAGTCGTGCATCATCTGTCATTAGACGATTAGCCGGCAACTTCCTACTGTAACACTAAAGAAAGAGTTAAAGTTGATATTAATTATAGGTCCGAAAATAAATTATTCAAATTTTTATCTTTAATCACAAGCTTTTCTTTTCTTTTTTAAATAGAAAGTGGATAAACCACACCTATTGCAAAAATAACAAAGTACAATCCTCTGCTAAAGGTAGAGCAGAGAAAGCATAACACAAACAAACACAACCACTAGAAGTGGTTACCAAAAACACCACGGAAACAACATGTAACAACAAAGCGGAAGGATGAAACCTCCTCAAAGGATCCACACAGAAAGTCGATACCCCTACGATGGATCTTGTGCCTCTCCGGGAAGCCGGAGCTCTCGAATAGCTCCTCGGCTCTGAGTCCTAGAAACTCTAATCGCATGGACGATGACCCTCAAGGAGTCGTCCAACCTTTCTTGTGATCTATTCATACCTGAAAAGGCACCAGAGTAAAATCATGCGATCAATTCTCAAGATAACAACATGAACTAGCAAAACATTGGCATTAAAAAACCCATCAATCCTAGCAAGCCAGACATTCCACACAAGTGCTTTCACCACCAAATCACCTATGTCCCTCCAAGAATGTCACAACGACATCCTCCAAGAGTCCCAAAGGTTGGCCACAGAGGCAGGTGGTTCAGAAAAATGCAACAATCTGTAGAAATAATCTTAGATTAGGTGTACAGAAGGGAAGCGATGGATGAAAAGATGATTCACTGATTCAACGCCCTTGTGACAAAGCACATAGGTTGCCGTTGGCAGCCTATTACAACTCCGTTTCTCTAGATTTTCTGGCGAGAGAATTTTATTTTTCCATGCCATCAATTAAAAAGGTTTATCTTTTTGGACAGCTATTTACTGTGAGAAGAACCTAGACATGGCGTGTGATCCCCATCTATGAGAAAGTTGTACAACAACATCAGCGAAAGCGCCATTCCTAGTAAGCTTCCAAAGATTTAATATCCCTTGGCACACCACCGCCATTTCTAAGCTTCTACTCGAAGCGGGTAAACACCGGGATACTCGGAGAAAGAGCGTCACTGTTAGCAAATATTTAAAAAGTTATTATTTGGGATAATATAAATATTTAAAAAGTTATTATTATGAGTTTATAAATTAGAATATATATATATATATATATATATATATAGCGTTAATCAATTACGTCGATTAACTTGAACAAGAAACTCAATTAATTTGAGTTTTCGGGATCAATTCATGTGGCTATCATATATAAAGAACTATGTATATATGCATACTAGTTTGAAAATGGTGTGATCACCCAAATATTGGGTGTAGGGTAATTTGTTAAAAATTAATGTATAATACCCTATTTAGTCAAAATCTATTATATTGAAATGACCTTTTAGTCCCTTTTATTATTTTTGCCTTTGTGGAATTCCTCATTATTCGAGTTTGGGTCAATGTAGTCCACGACCCTAGCACCGTGAGTTTTTAGATTTGGCGATTTTTGATGTGGCATTTTTCACGATAAAAAAATTGTTATAATACACGGTTTAGTCCCTCTATTATTGTGAAATAACCACGTAGTCCTCCTATTAATTTTTCACTGTAAAGAGTACCTCTAATTAAAAGTTGACCCGTGGCGTAGGAAACACTGGCCTTGCTTGTAACCGGCGGAACCCGGTCCGAAATCATGTAAGCGGACCCGATTCACGGTTGGGCACATCGGGTCAACTTGCAGGGTCGAGCCACATTTTGAAGCTCAGGTCAACCGCTGGGGTTAGCCCGTGGTGATTAATTTAATTTTTCTTTTCTACTTTTTGAATTTTTACGGAATTTTTTTAATGTTTTTTTAAATTTTTAATAGATGGGCCAAGACCCAGGTCAGCGAGTCGGGCGGTTCAGGGCCTAACTTCTGTGACCCGGGACTTCTTTGGGTCGGACGGTTCAACCCGGCCCGATGGGTTGCACCCACTGGCGGGGGGTCGGGTCGAGGGCGGTGAACCTCAGACCCGGTGGGTCGGGTCCAGCCAGGTGGTTAACCGGCTTGTGCACCTGCTGCCTCCTAATAGGGGACTAAAGGGCAATTTAGAAATAATAGAGGACAAGCACGGTTGATTATACAGATAAAATAGATGGATTTTCTAAGGGCGAAAAATAATAAGAGGACTAATGGGTCATTTCAAAATAATAGAGGGACTAAAAGTTGGTAGTATACCTTAATTTTTAATCATGAAAAAAATGCCACGTCGACCTCACGGACGGAGAAAATTAGGCGAGGCGTTAGGAGGAGGAACGTCTTTTATCCAAACCGAGATAATAGAGGAATCCCATGAGGATAAAAATAATAGAGGGACTAGAGCACCATTCGATATATTAGAGGGACTAAATTTGATATTATACCTAAAAATCAAATGCGTGCTTATATCAATATATATATATATATATATATATATATATATATATATATATATATATATATATATATATATATATTTGTGTTTTTTGTCTCAAATTTTTTTGGCGAGTATAGAGGGTGTTTGATTGGCGAGCTTGGAATGGGAATGGGAATGGAGTAAACCCCAATACTTTGTTCGGATGGCATGAATAGGAATGAGGAGAAGTGGGTGGAGAGTGGGTAATTTGTTAAAATATCTTTAGTTATTTATTTAAAATATTTTTTTAAACATGTGATTAGTTATTTCTTATAGTTAATTAATTGCTAATTAATGATATTAACAAAAATTTTTGAGATTTGATGAACTATTAAAGTTAAATATTTATTTATAATAATTAATTTATTTTTAATTTTATATAATATTCATTTTGTATATAAAGGCATAATAGTAATGTTATCATATTCTCATAGCTTTTAGGAAAGCAATGTTATTCCCAAATATTACGAAAGCCAACAATATCACGTGCGGTTGCAATATCAGCGGTAGCAACATCATGTTTGTTTGTAGATTTAAGGTTGGTTTGGATCGTGAATATGAATAGGTAATAGTAATGGGAATGGAAAAAGTAATGATAATTATAATGAGAAAAATAATGGTAATGGTAATGAAAAAGTGTTTAGTTGGAAATAATAAATATTAGGAATGGAAAAAGTGGCGTAGAATTGTATATAAATTACTTTAATGCTCTATAATATAAATAATGATATATTAATATATAAAATAATTACATATAAATAAATATTTAGTCTCTGATAATTATTATAATTAAATATTTAGAGTAAACCATTAACCAATTAATTAATTTACACGTAAAGTGTCATTTCACTTTAATTACCATAATTAAATAATTTTATTAACTAATTTATTTAATTAAATCTATGTAAGAGCAAAAAGTCATTCGAGTTTTAATTATTATAATGTATTTGTATATTTACACAATTCTTGTTAATTATTATTTATTTTAATTATTATAATATTTAAATGACTCCATTATATTTCAATATAATTTACTTTAATTATTATAATTAGTTATTTAAATTAATAAATATTATTTAATTAAATCTTAGCGAGCAGAAAAAGTGTCATTTCACTATCAATAATTTATTTAATTATATATCTCTACTGGTAAAGTGTCATTTCACTTTAATTACCATAATTAAATACTTTTTATTAACTATTTATTTAATTAAATCTATATAGAGACCAAAATTGTCATTTTCAGCTTTAATTATTATAATATAATATGTATATTAAATAATTCTTGTTAGCTATTATTTATTTTAATTATTATAATATTTAAATGACCGAGTTTATATTTATTATAATTTAATTTCATTATTATAATTAGTTATTTAAATTGATTATTATTATTTAAAATGTAAGTCTTAACTAGGGCAAAAATGCCATTTCATTTTACTTAATGGTTAAAAAGTGTCATTTACTTTATTTATCATAATTAAATACTTTATGGATGATTTTATTTAATTAAATCTATATAGAGAACAGCTGATTATTTCACTTTAATTATTATAATTTAATATATATATAAATAACTATTATATATTTTAATTATTATAATATTTAAATGACTCAATTTATATTAATTATTATTTAATTTAATTATTATAATTAGTTATTTAAATTAATAATTATTATTTAATTAAATCTTAACTAGAGCCAAGAAATGTCATTTTACTATCAATGAGTCGTTTATTCTCTCTATGCCCTCTAATTTTTGGGGGTAATCAAGATTCAGCATATATACCATACAGTTATCTCGCATTACTCATTTACTAAGCTAATAGTAAAATACCTAAACATGAGTATATATTACCTGTGCGATCGATCGTGTCGATGGTACTAATCCACTCATCAAGCGTAGCGACTAAATGCTAGGGAGTTACATATAATGGGTGGCACAGTTGATAGCCAAGGCTACGTGGCAATAAGAGCCTATTTTTATTATAATGAATTCACTCAATGCATAAACAATAACTTCAACCACTTTAGCTACACCCTCTAACTCTAGTTTGTCCTTAATTTGTTCTTTCCTTGTATGTCATAGCCCTACGGCTTTATGTTGCTTTTCTCTATTTTTCTATACTAGTTATTTATTTTTAGTAATTTATATATTTATTTTTATTTAAAAATCAAAATATAGTTTCTTGGTTTTCTCTACTTTTATTGTTGTGATTAAGCACAATGCATAACAAAAAATATATTTATCGTTTATTTACTACATTGTGGCCGAGCGAATCTATGGAAAATAAGGTCATGAAGATTTCAAACTTTTTGAATGGAGGTGCATATATATATATATATATATATATATATATATTTTCTCGGTATTTCTCAAGTTAAAGTTGATGATGGATGGAATTTATGATACATTTGAGAAAATTCGGTAGGAAAGCGGTGTGGATTGGAGCACACATTGACATTAGTTACAATATCTATATATGTTATAGTTTAATAAACAAGTACACCCCTAGGGTTTTGTTTTTCGATGGTTGCTAGTATGATTTCTATATAGTCGATTAGATGATGTTTTTGTTGGGTTATGGACCACATGATATGTAGAGGATATAAGGACTTATATGCGTAAGTTGTGTGAAACGTCCAAAAGTAATGATTATAATTGTGTATATCTTATTATATTCAAGTTTTTGAATGGACCCTAAATTGTAATCTGATTCAAGTTTTGATTTGTTCCTATTTATCTAATTTTAAATGTGTGGATATACGTATTAATAATATGTTGTGTACTAAGATTCCTAGGGCCAAAATTGTCAAAATCATGATTGGCGGTTCGTAAATTAGCCATAAAGATTTTTATAAATAGGGTGTAGTTCACGGTAGGCATGCAACAATTGAGATTGAATAAGATTTTTCGAATTAAGGTTCCCATCTACGCCTCTTTGCGTGTGATCGGTGAGAAGAGCCTGAGACGATCCATCTTCATCGTAGTCAATGGATTCGAAAGGTGCGAGATCGACTTCCAGCTACTTTCTTTGTTCCTAAGTAATCTCCAAATAGAAGATCAGAGGTTTGAACTAAGTTTATACCCATTAGATCAATCAGCTTTACCTTTGTTGCACAAAAATCTTCAGGACCGTCCATGAAAATCTCTTAAATATGGGAGCTATATAACTAATATAAGTATATGTACCTTTGCCAAATAGCATAATTAATCATAAAATTGTTTATGGGTTCAACATGAAAATTTTTAAAATATAAAAATCATAGAAAGCCTTGCCTTTGAAAAACACAAAAGATTAATATATCATTTTACGAATAAATTTATACCAACGTTTTGTTTAGAATTATATATATATATAAAAATTTTTATGAGGTTATATATATATGTATTTAATCATTATTGTCTTAACTTTGACCAAGCTTGAGATTAATTACGAGCCAGGTGGGTTAGCCCACCGGTAACTAACATTCATATTTGTGATTGAGAAATTTCAAATTTGAATTTTCATATTACTGATTCGTTTTACGGATCACATGTAAGAAATACTCTAGTTCTCATACAGGGTTGTATGTGAGGTTTATTCGCAGGAGGTCGGTCGAGCCATATGGCAGAGTGTCGTTTAATACTTATTTATCTATGTAGCATCGATTTTACCAAAAGCACGAAGTTATTATTTGCTTGGATAAGGGCACTGGCTTAAAGCCACTTGAGGCAGGGGCTAGATCCACAGGTCATGAGCTACATCCTCTACGCCGGGTTGAGATTGAGCCAGGTTTCCTTAATAAGTTTAAAATAATAATTTTAATAACAAATTATTGTCAATGAGTGAAAAATATAGATTTTTCCTTTATATATATATAGATTTTTGAAAGATCTTGCAGAAATGTTGAGAAGTTGAGAGACAATTAAAGATTTTTATTATTTGTGCCAACTTGTAAAAATTAATATATCAAGTGTGTTATATATATACAGAAAACGAGTTCCTCCTAGCTCCGTCTTTGCTCGCCTGTGCCTTGGGCCCATCTTTTTCATTTAAACCTGCTAACGACACCTAAACTGCGTGATAGTAGGATGGTAAAGAGGGACTACGTGACGTGGGAGTTCATGGTGGGGACATACGTACGTACGTCACGAGGCATTATGAATGTGTTTGCCATTGCATAGGTGAGTGTTGTTTTGCTAAAGTCCCACTTTGCTAAATGTCTCTTAATAGACCAAACCTATTAAATTTTAGTGTGTCGTTTTGGATTACTGTAATGAAATGAGGAGGGATGAGATAATAATGAAAAGAGGGAGAAAAGAATTGGTAGGAGATGAAGTAATGAGGTGTTTTGATTAAAAAGTGAAATTAGGTGGAAATAGATAGAAAGAGAGTAATTTATTAGAAATTAGCTAATAAAAATGTAAAAATACTTATCATGCCTTTAATATAAATAAAATCAATGTTTGATTTGATTTATAAAATATTTTAAATAAATTTTAATTAATATAATTAATTATTTTAAATTACTTATTTATTATTTTATGACTTATATTTGGAAATAAATATTTATTTAATAAAATCTTTATATGCAAGTTATTATATGTTAGTAGTAATTATTTAAATATTTAATACATTTATATTTAAAATAAATATTTATTATAATTATTATGATATGATTGTAATAATTAACTATTAATTATTTTAATATTAATACATTTATATTAAATATATTTATTTATTTAATATAATTATATGATTAATATATTTAAATATTAGTGCTTTACTAATACTAATATATTTATATTTATTTAATATATTAATATATAATATCAGGGAAATCAAAATGGGTATTTCATACCATTACCCTCAATCAATTTCCAACCCTCAATTTGGAGATGGATCTTACCATGGGGTTATGGCTAGTGGTATGTTAACGAATTGGTCCACTACGGAAACGAGACTTCATAAGTTCAGGGACTTAAGAGCAGAACAAAACATGGGGAAACTGAACCGTCTCCCCAAAAGAGATGCAGCGATGTTGAAGAGAAAATTATCTGCCCTGCAATCATATCTGGGTGGGATCAAATATATGACGGGTTTGCCCGATATTGTAATCATCGTTGATCAGGAAAAAGAATATATGGCTCTTCAAGAATGTGCCATTTTGGGGATTCCGACAATTTGTTTAATCGATACAAATTGTAACCCAGATCTTGCAGATATTTCGATTCCAGCCAACGATGATGCTATAGCTTCAATCCGATTGATTCTTAACAAATTAGTATTTGCAATTTGCGAGGGTCGTTATAGCTATATAGGAAATCGTTGATTATTATTAAAAATAAAAAATAATCAAATTGCTTAATTATTTGATTTGGGAATT
The DNA here is from genome assembly GCF_009730915.1 of Dioscorea cayenensis subsp. rotundata. Taxonomy (NCBI): domain Eukaryota; kingdom Viridiplantae; phylum Streptophyta; class Magnoliopsida; order Dioscoreales; family Dioscoreaceae; genus Dioscorea; species Dioscorea cayenensis. Next base: position 789 of record NW_024086841.1, on the reverse strand, counting down.
CCATAGATTTATTGGATCGGTTACTATTCCTGAACTTTTTAAAAGAGATAAATAAAAAAAAGTACTTGGGATATTGATCTTATGTGATTACTTGGAAATAATCGATTTATTATTAAAGTAGGTGAGTTCATAAAGAGATGGTTGAATCAAAAATAATTCTTTTTTTTTGAAGTTCGATTTCTATCAGAGGACAATATGAATGTTATACCGTGTTCCATTAAAACACTCAAAGGATTATATGATATATCGGGTGTAGAAGTAGGCCAACATTTATATTGGCAAATAGGGGCTTTACAAATACATGCCCAAGTACTTATCACTTCTTGGGTCGTAATTGCTATCTTATTAGGTTCAGTCATCATAGCTGTTCGGAATCCACAAACCATTCCGAGCGGTGGTCAGAATTTCTTCGAATATGTCCTTGAATTTATTCGAGATTTGAGCAAAAGCCCAAATTGGAGAAGAATATGGTCCTTGGGTTCCCTTTATTGGAACTATGTTCCTATTTATTTTTGTTTCTAACTGGTCAGGTGCTCTTTTTACCTTGGAAAAATCATACAGTTACCTCACGGGGAGTTAGCTGCGCCCACGAATGATATAAATACTACTGTTGCTTTAGCTTTACACACGTCAGTAGCATATTTTTATGCAGAGTCTTACAAAAAGTTGGGTTATTTCATACATTCGTAACCAACTCCAAATTTCTTTTTGCAATAAATATCCTAGAAGATTTCACAAAACCCTTATCTCTGAGTTTTCCGACTTTTCGAGAATATATTGGCTACGATG
>NW_024086840.1:0-6371 GCF_009730915.1 Dioscorea cayenensis subsp. rotundata | reverse complement strand
TGCTAAAACCTTTTCTCGAGATATCTTCCAAACTGTTAGGGTCGTTGCTCCGGATCTTGTTCCCCCGGTGCGAAACCAGTTGGTTCCGTAGTTTGAGAATTCTGCTGATTCCAAGTACTCCATCTCCATCATTGCATATAGGAATATAAAAAGTAAAGAGGAGAAGGCATGACCAGAAGAATTGTGTCAAATAAGTGAATTTATCCAGCTGAGGCATTATTTCTTGAAAAAAGAACCCTCCAGACAGAAAAAGACTCCTTCCTGTACGAGTACTAAGTACGGACCAAAAGACTACCCTTTCTTCCATCTAGGATTTACTATAATCTTTCCTAGTCGAGAAAGAGAGCTTTGATTGCGCACTGATACGCATCATCACGCGACCCATATTTCAGGAGTCTAAATAGGAGATTCCGGAGACACTTGGGATTGACCTTGCTTTCCAGCTCATTAAAAAAAAATGAGCGTATCGAGGTCAAGTCTTGCTCAGTGAGCCACTCTCGATTCTCACGGAGACTAATTTGTCTCAGTGTGTCGAGAATTTTTCCCTGTAAGGCCAGGGCCTTTTGGAGCCGCCTTTCCTCTGGTATAGAGAGCCCTAAATCTAAAGTGTTCTAAAGTAAAGAGTAGTAGGTGAAAGCAAGCTAGAATTTTGATCGGAGCGGGGTAGGGATAGCCCGCATTTGCTATCTGCTCGGCCCTATCCCCGAGAGTGCCTTCGCTCGCTTTCCGCAACTTTAGGTATGGGCAGTTGCAGTTTAGGGCTGGCCCAACTATTTCTTTTTTATAGTTGGAGGGGAGGAGTGGACGTAAGTGTGACTCGCCCACTTCCTGTTGGTTAAGGAAGCTTGCAGCAGGTCTTCTCCGTCGCGAATGGCTCTGAGTGATCAGCTTTCGACACGTGGACATCGGTTGTGCGAACCGTCTGGTGTGGCGCGCTTGTGCGCCTTGCGCACGTGCTCCGTTGGGGTTATGACTCGCGCGAGCTTTGTTAGGGGTTACAGGTGTTGAGATTGGATTGGTTGCAGGAGGCGGGCCCGCACTTTTGGAAGCCGCTCGTGTGAAGTCGCGCTAGGCTGACCCGCATGGGCTTTGCCCCGCACTGGTATGGAGTTAAGGGGAACGACTCCCTCTGGTTAGACCATTCCAGGTCACAGGTGCATGTGAACGGCCTTCTCTTCGCTTTTGATTAAAAACCTGGGCAGGACATCAAGCGCTTTAACCCCCGCTTTGAAGTGTGTGTGCCGTGGATTAGCAAATTGCGGTAGTTCGAATGGACCTATGCCTTAAGCTTAGCTTGGTTGGCGCTTGCTCAGCTCTAGCTTTGCCTGCCTCGCTCGCGTCCCTAGCTCTAGCACGCGTAGCATGCAGTCTTTGTTCGCGCTTGCTCTAGCTTTGCTCGCTCGCGCTCGCGCTGGCTTTAGCTGTGTTTTGCCTTCCGACGCGCTGCTTCGTTCGTTTTGCTCGGCTTTACTTACATAGCTTTCCGTTCCGGACAGGATGCAGACTTTGAGAGTGGCTCAACGAGATCCGACCGCGGAGTGACTAATCATGTGTTGTTCGGTATGATCTACTTTTCAACTTCCCTTCCCCTTTCCTTTCTGCTATCGCTGGTTCCGATTCCCGCCGCTTCAGTTTCCGAGTCAGTATGGGTTTCCGACTCTGTTTCCGATTCCGAGTTCTATTCAGTTTCTCTTTCTTTAGCGGTTTCCTTCTTATTTTCCGCTTAAGATCCAGTTGCTGTATCCGAGGGGTCAGTGCCCTCGAAGCCGTTTCCGAGCCTGTTTCTGACGCTTTCAAATTCCAATTCGGAACATTCTTCAGCAGCCCTTTCTTTTGCAGGATAAGCCGGAAGTTCTTAATTATTCTTATTATTTTCTTTTTTGGTTCACTCGAATGAAATGTCTTTCATTCAATATGATGAGGTTGAAAATGCCTTGTTTTATCCCTTGCAGTCGAGCCATTACCCTATGATCCATACCTTGCCATCCATGCCGTCGCTCATCCCTCCCCGCGTTAGGTGAACCATAAAACAGCTATCTTCCCGCAGTCGAGTCTTCAATGAGAGACTTCCCATCCGGTCGAGTAAAGAGAGATAAAACTCCCCTTATTAGAATCCTTCCCGCCAGTGGTATTCCTTGGAAGTGGTAAAAAAGTTCATCTACACACGTAATGGGACTTGCGGCATCCCTCGATCCTATGCTTTCTGAATGACTCGGTAAAAATGTGAATCACCTGGAGTGATTATCGAGTAAGCATTTATCCCGGTTTTTTTTCGAATTCGAATCTTTCATCCGAGCCCTTGACTGGTGGGAATCAGGCCGGAGAGGCTATGACTTAGACTGCACCTTTATACTTGCCGTATCCTGAGAATTGTGGCCAGCCATATCCCAACGCTCTCTATTTCAAAGGATTTCTTTCTCTGTAGTCATGAAATACGGAAACCAGGGCGAGCTGACGCTGTCTCTGCCACACACGGTCGGCCATCAGAGTTGGACCAAACAGACCTTACGCATATCTAAATTCGCTTAAAAGAACCAACTTTTAGATAAAGAGCTTATTCACCTTTCTTTCATCCACTGACTTGCTTGAAGGATAAAAAAGCAAGCAACGAAACTGTGTGAATCATTTTTTGGCTGGAGATTGGGCAGCTAGAGAGATGGTTGAACGGTTACGGTATGAAATGGTCTCGTCCCCTCTAGAGGTAGATATCTCCTTTCGAAGTTTGTTTCTCCCACACTCGAAAGCTACTAGCTTTAAAAGCCGGCCCATAATTCATTTATTGGAGGTGGGATCGGAGAAAGGGAGAGTCTTTCAGCACAGCCCAACTCTCGAGCCCCTGAATGAAGCCCTCTCAGTTGAACACTGCTTGTGCTTCTTCTATTGGGTCTTGAGCTACTCTCGAGAGCGCACAGTCCGCATCAAGGGTGAGAACCAAGGATAGGTCGAATTCCTTCGGGGCGAGGAATCCCTACTCACTAGGATCACGAGCGCATCCAACTGATCCATTGAAGCCCGTCTTCCCAACTTGACTCTTCCCTCAGATTCAGTCAAAACAGAACGGACTCACGGTTCTAGGGATAGGTCACGAACGAGAGCCAGACTTTCCGCATTCGGACTGTGACTTCCATCGGCAGGCTCCTTTGATGCATGATTTGGAAGAAATGCATAATGCGGACCAACACTCTATCGAACTGGTGCTCCAGTTGGTTTTGAATGGGCAACCCTCTAGCTTGCGGTTTCCACAACGACAAAACAACTTGAGCTAGGCCAACCGAGGAGAGGGGGCTACTTCCCCTTTCTGTCATCCCGCAGGAAATCTTAGCCTAGGCAAGGGTTCTTCTAGGGTCAATGCCAAAGTCTCTTCTTCTTTGAAAAGCGATCTTCTGTACGCGGTTTGGATAGGGTCTTGGGGTTACCAGACGACGGTGGAAAGGAGACTCATTCTCACCTTCCATGTCCCATCCCGGGTTCTTTTCTTCATCTGGAAGGAATGAAAAGCAGACTGTAGCTTTCGTTCTCTGTCTCTATCTCCGGTCTAGGTACAGGCATTCTTCAGAGGATGGAAACAAGGTCCTCGACACTAGTTCCCTCTTTCAAGGCCCTAGGACTGGGATCCTGTCCCTCTCCTTCGAGTCTCGAGCAAAAGAAGAAAAGAGAAGTAAGGATTGCCTTAGAATTAGAACATAACCTGCTATCCTACCGCTTGATCACTCGCTCTAACCCCTCGCTTAGTCCGATATTGAAAGGCTACTCGAACTAGCCTGGAACGTCACTTTATATGTCTGGCAAAGCACTGGAAAGAGGGGAGTCACTTTCAATGGGCCCAATCTCATACTCTGAAAATGAAAGGTATTCCTTCCGTACAGGTATATAGAGGAAGAAGAAATTCTATTTATTATAGTATTCATTCATTCCTATCTCTCTTTTCATTCAAAATCGAGAGAACGAACGGATAGCCTAGCCTACTAGAAAATAAATCCATAAGGGACTTCTTGCTAGTCAAATAAGGAAGAATTCTAATGGGGAACCCTCCAGTCGAGTTAGAACCTTGTCCCACCATGTGTGAAGCATATGGTGACTGCTAACGAATGAAAACGAGACCTCACCTATTCGCTCCTATCAAACTCGATGGAAAGCAACTACAACTCAAACGGACCAGAGCTCATAAACCATTGATTACACCACAGCAGGATCTTCCTTGGATAGGCCCTCCCTTACGGAAACTGTTGCCATTCGCAAGGGAAGCTTTTCTTTTACGACTGACACTGGACTACCTGAGAGGGAAACTCCCACTTTACCTTTCTTGTGGGTATTGAAAAGACCTTTGGCACTTTAGGATATGCCACATATTCACTGGAAAGAGAGGATCAAGCGGAGATATAACCGGAATGAATCCCCCTTACCTCCTTCTTGCTTGCGTGCCGTTCCTCTAGCCAGCCCTTTTTTTAGTACTCACTGAAGATTTTCTTACTGACTTCCAATGCCTTAGGAAAGAATAGCTTAGTCCCTTACGCTCGGAAAGATCTAGTTTCACTGTGAAGCTACTCCTCTGCATTTGGAGTGCTAAGATAAGAGAATTACAGTTCCCGAGGTCCTTTTTTCCTGTGAATGTGAGAAAGCTTTTCTATCAGTATCTTCTTTCAATTGATTGAAAACAAGCAGTCCTAGTCCTGGGGTAAGCCTTTCTTTTTGCGTTGGGAGTTCTCCGCCGAGGGCTAGTGGAAGTATTGGAACCTTTTCCTTTCCAATACCAGGATTTTCACTTTATCCAATACCTAAGGTTGGAGTTGGTGTCCTAAGGGCAAGAAAGTTAGATGAGTCAATCTAGTTATTTAACCTAATAAGCAATCCAGTTTGAAAACTACAAGCTAGGGATAGAAATAGGTCAAGGGTAAAGATATGCTCTCGGCAATTTTTTTTTTCGTTATCGTTTTCCTTCTGCCATTATTGGAAATAAATTCTTTGAAAGAAAGTGTATTGCCAGCCAGTTACAGGTGGAGTCTCTATGCCTGAGAGTGATGTTCCATCCCCTTCCGCCTTTGAGTCAACTAGAATGACAGTTGGGTTTGGAGGGGAGGACCTTACCATCCAAGGCAAAGGTAGAAGCAAGAAAACCATTCCGCAGCAAAGAAAACTCTCATGGAAACTTGAAGGGCTAGAACTGCCGATATTAGGACTGCCCTTTCTTCTGGAGCTGGCTCATTAGGATCGGGGGGAGGCTTCTAGAAAAAGAGAGTTCGAGGGCACCGCTCGATCAAGTTCACTGCGCAATCCTGACCCGCGAGCTTGTAAAAAGTCGGTTAGGTAGGGGATTCATTTCGAAAAATTTTTTCCATTTGAGATGAGAAGCCCATTATCTGACATTATCACATTAGCATCTTAAGCCGATAACTGAAGCTTGGCTTTCATGCGTTTAGTCCAAGAGATGGGAAATTTGTTTAAGAATCCGGTGGTACTTGCGCACTAGAAAAAGGCAGCCAACGACTTCCTTCGGACGTACTCCGTCTTTCGAGCCTCTGTTTAGCTTCAAAAGAAGGCGCTAGTACAACGAACGCTGCTTTGGTGCGTCCCACCTCAACTAACTAGTGCTTGACTTGACTCTCCCCCGCACCCTATCCAATGAATAAGGGGAAGGGGAAGGCCGGCCTATCGATGACCGAGCCAGTCTGAAACTACTCCTGACCTCACCCAACGAGCGAAGTCGAGATGTTGATGAGAAAGGGGCGAGTCTCAAGGCCAAAGAGTGCTCTTTGAACGCTACTATGCATCCTTACGAGTGGTTTTTTTGGGGGGGGTATAGCAGGACTTGAACCTGCGACCATTAGGTTAAAAGCCCAATGCTCTACCAACTGAGCTATACACCCGATTTTCTAATCAGGGTTGGTGCGGAAAAGAAAAGAAAAGAGGGCCCTGATCCTCTCATCATATCACAGAGGCGCGGCTCTATACGAGGCTCGTACTGCGGGGAGTCCTTTCCACTCATTGAAGATTCTATCTACAAAAGAAGGTCAGTCAACGGGGGATACTACATAAAGTAGCTCTCACTGAGACTATCTACGAAAAAGGTAAGGTCGTCTTTCTTTCCGGCGGGTTCGACCGAAAGGAGCAGAACTCTATGCTTTGACGTTGTTCCGGTTGAGCACTCTCTTTTCTTTGTCCAATTCTGTCTGACCAACTCGCGAAGGGTGTTGAGGCTGGATGAGGTACGAAGTCCGTGCTTGAGTCCTCTTCCATTCTCAGGCACGGAAGTTGCTGGCCAGCGCCCGCTCAACTCTTCGAGAGCCGGACCAGAAAGGAGTGGTGGTTGGTTCCGATTCAGAAATAGTTACTTGTCCCGATTCATAAGCCTGCAGTCTTAGTGTCAGCGATCA
>NW_024086839.1:0-43538 GCF_009730915.1 Dioscorea cayenensis subsp. rotundata | reverse complement strand
TACATAAAAGACACATCTTTCAAGCTCAAAAATATTTTTTTGAAATGTCTCAGACAAAACTCATTTTTAGATTTTTGATATGGGTTCATGGATCAAATAAAAGCTATAATACCAAGGTAAAACTTACTATCTACATGTTGGGGACCCTGCTATGGTTTTTACCCGCATGGTAAACATTACCCTTGAGGTTTTCGAGGAAGGTTACTGTATCTCTGATACCACTATATCCCACGTGCTACCGCACTACGTGGATGTTGGGGATGTCGCTCAACTTACTCCTGGTTCATTCGGGGTGAAGTAACTTGAGCAGTGAAGCTTTCAAGCGTAGTGTTTAGAGAGAGTGAGCATTAAAGCTAAGAGAGCATAAGAGCTAGAAGCAAGAGAGACAAGAGACAAGAAATGTATTCACAAATAAAAGGACTTCTTTATCGCATTAACTTAGGATGGGTGGATACAAGGGAAGAGATGAGAGTAATGGAGAGTCTCTAGAGATAGTGGATTTAGGATACTCTCCCTTACAACCCAAGGGTGCCTTATATAGGCTCCAAGAGACTTAACCCTTAAGAACTAAACTCATGGTTAGCTAATCTTAACCATGGTTGGACACTATTACGGACATAAGACATATACTCTAATTGTCATGTAGCCAATATGACAATTACCAAACCCATTAAGATAAAGCGACTGCTCTTCAACAAAGAAAACCACTCGTCATGCACAATTGACCTATTTTACACACTAAAAAAAACAAATACCGACTCCCCTGTAATCCTAAATAGACAGGAAAAACAACAAAATAAAAGCTACATAGAAGCTAGAACCTATGTATTTCGGGCCTGACCTTCGCCCTCGTCGACCTCTTTGTCGAGGCCTCTACCAGTTGGACCTCTTCGGCGGTGGCCCCTTGAAAGTCATAGCCACACCACCTACATACGTACAGAACAACGGCTAGAAGAAGAACAAGGCATACCATGGCGCCAAACATATAATAAAGCAATCTGACCATCTTTACCTCCTATCCAACAGTAAGCATGTATACCACTCCGGAAGAGGCGAGACAGATCAAAAGCAAACCCACAAACCTGTAAGTCCCCATCTCTGAGATGGGTATTGGCATGACTGCTTGGGTGATTGAGAGAGAGAGAGAGAGAGCGCGCGCAAAGGAAGGAGAGACGGGTGGTGAGAATGTTGGCCCTTTAACTGTGAAAATCTGGAAGCAGCACCAAACTTCTGATCTTCAGCAGCTGCAGCAGCATCAACTTGGTCTTCAATCACTCCAAGACAAGTTCAGTTTTCCTCATACCTGTATGAAAAACAAGTTTAGTTACTATTTTTCAATATTTCCAAGACAAAAATAAAATCACAACAAAGATGCAAGATAGCAAATGCAGAAAAATCAGTAAAGCATTACTCATTAACCTGCAGATCATGAATTAGTTTGTTGCACTGATCAATTGTAAAGTGGAAAACCTTGTCAATAATTATAATGATGAAACGAAGAAATCTAAAACCCTAAACCTAAGAATTTATTTGATTATGGGAAGAAACATCAATCTAAACCAAGACATGCATATAAATAACATGGACCACCACCAAAACCACTAAATCAAGATCCCCCAACTCTTCCAACCATGGCAAGAACTCAGACATTATGCATGGGAATATATAGGGTATTCAATCATGTAAACGTTGCATACAAAGCTTTGATTTCATGGGAACATAGCATTCAAATTATTTTTTCATTCGTGAATCCAAGCTCTTAGCCAATGTCCTGTGTTCGGCTTCTCTTTCCTTGTTTTTTATGGTTTTTCTTTGCTTTCCTCTTCCTTTCTTGGTTTTTCTGGTTTGTTATTTTTTTCATCAAATTCCATCCTATCCAAAATCATTGCATAAGTACGAATCAATTTTAAATTATCCCCAAGTCCTTCTAACATTATGGGTTAATATATATTTTTGCCTTGAGATTGTTCTTTTTCCTTTCCAGTACACTTACATCATATTTGGCATTCTCTTTGTAGGGGCCATTGCATCAAATTAGATCTTGCCTTTTTTTGTTTATCAATTGTCATATAATTTGGAACATCAATAATAATGTCGTTATTCCTTTTTGTTAACTCTCTATTATTGATCTCATGTGTGCTAGCTCATGTATGACAGGAAAACATCACGAAATAGATGTGTACAACTACTTTCTACTTAACAGAGCATACAAAATTTTCACTTTTCTGTTAGGAAGACTGGATGTAAATTAGTTCATCACACCTCATACGCAAGTTTTCGTTCATATGGCATATCTTTGTACCAAGCAATAAGTAAAATAAATTAACAATAAAGCAACAAATAAATAAGGAAAAAATCAATGATGGGACTCAATTACGAAGAAAAGAAAACAATCTAATAGTATTCAATGTTTGCATACTTTTATTCTAATACACTTTGTGAAGGACAGGCTGGAGATAAAGACATCAAGACTAAGTCAATTTCATATTTCATCCACTAAAATTTATAGCAAACATCACATTGTGACATGAATTAATTGCCAGATACAAGACTGTTATCTCTGATATGAGTGCGCTATGACTTGAAATTTGAAAAAGGAATACTAAACTTAGTTAACTGATGTGAGACTATAATTACTTCATAAAATGCACTATGGTTTGAACAATAGAGTATTATTATGCATAACATAAGCTATTGAATTATATATTGAAGAAGCCTGTCATATACATAGTTAATTTAGTGACCAAGTAGTGATAAGCAAAACAGATTGTGTAGCAAATTTAAACTGATACCTTGAGAATAAGGTATAATTTTACTTTCTACAACAAGATAATATACCAAAAATAATGTTCTAGAAATCTTTGAACAAATTGACACTTTGAACAAAAATATGCATATTAACATACATACAATATAAATTTTGCATGATTCCTTTTTCTGGTAAATTATTCAATTATTTTTAAACATCAAGAAATAAATACTTAAAATTACATAATTAATTTCCGATGCAACCTGACCAATGCCCAAAAAATAAACAAACTCCGAATTCCAACCCTAAGTCAAATTTCCTTGAGATGTCTTGTATTTGGAGACAAATCCTTTTTGCTTCAAAAAAACACGGCCAAACTAATAATAACCTTAAAACTATCAACACCATTTTAACACATGCAAATTAAAAAAATAAATGAATAAAACAACTTAAAAACAATAATCCTAATGTATAATAAACCATACATACAAATACAATCTTAATAAAAACTAGGATCCATACAAGCATTGCTATAAAAATATATATATACTCTTTGCTTTGCTTGCTATAAATATACATTTATATTTATATAAATATATACTTTTTGCTCCACATTAAGCACAAGGGATCATTATATCATATGCTGCCAACTCTCACATGAGTAATATATATATATATATATATATATATATATATAATGAATGAAAATGAATGAAAGATGAATACATGAGTAATAACTAATAAAATCATCTCATTTGCAAAACCACCTCTCTACCAAAAGAAAAAAATAAAAGATCACTTGGCATACCATGAAGTCAGCCTTCGAACCTCAATCGCAAAAAAAATTGTTCTCATTAATTTATTAAGGTTATATCATTATATGGCGTAGTCCAGGTTAATAACAATAATTTGTATTTTTCTAGTAATATATATATATATATATAATTAACTAAGATGAACATGGGAATCTATTCAAAAACCCTGATTGATGACGCTAATGTTCTCTCATCTTTTCATCCTCTCAAAGTCTCAATCAATATGAAAAACAGAAATCAGACAAAAATATATACCATGCACTAAGATTCTTACTTTCTTCATTTAACCAAACATGCATCAAATTTTACTTTATCTCTAAGTATTCACACTAATTATTCTCAACCAATATGAAAAAACAACTTTGATAAGTTAACATCATCAAGATATTAATTAATAATGTCACATTAATTAAACAATATGATTTATCCACAATTCCTTGTTCTTAGTTCTTATTACTCTCAGTACTCAGTCATTTGCAGACTAGTTTAACAGATTCCCAATGGATAAGATATTTTATATTTCTCACAAACTACGTGAAATCCAAGAAAGACTGCATGTGACGTGGGTATCCCATTCCATGTCCAAAACTCTCTTATCTTTTCTTGGTTATTCTCAAGATGAGGGTGATACTGCAGGTTATCTTTTCTTGGTTATTCTTGGTTATTCTTGATATATATATATATATATATATATATATATATATATATATATATATATATATATATATATATATATACTGAATGGAATGCCAAATTAAACTTTTGATTCTAAATATCAGATAGCCATCAAACAAAAACAACAAAATAATTGGGGAAAAAAAAAGGGAAAACTAGAGAGGAACATAGACAGAAAGAACTCACATGGGATTCAGAACCACGCTCGTTGCTCCACTCCAAATTAACCCAGTCAGAAAGTCCCCAGAAATCTCAAGAACGCTCCCACTAGCTCCAATCCAGCAAATAGCCTCTACCCATGCCACATTCCTATAAACCAAAAATCCAGCACTCAACACAAACAAACCCCAATCCCTCCCCAAATTCCCCTCATAAACAAACCCTAAATTTCCAAAAACCAAAGAAAATCACCCCCGAAATCCAACCCAAAACCCCAACCCAATCCCCCTAAAAAACATATCAATCCACAGTGAATCCAGCAATTAAAAACAACAAAATACAACAACTCTTACCGAAAAATCGATCCAAAAAGCGGATTGCAGCTCCCAATCAAGGGTTCCCGATCAATCAAAGAAGCAGAGCACACGGGCATAAAAGAGGGAAGTCTCCAAGCGGTGCTTGGCGAACCGGATCTTGGAAAGGACCTCAGATTCAAGTTCCTGCTAGGTGACGGCGTCCATCGTCGTACGGTCGTACCTGGACAAGGGCAATCGTTGTTTTGTTTTTTTGTTTTTCCACGTATAAGAGCAATCGTTTCCGTTCTCCTTCTTCTATTACTTTTTATTACTTTTTTTTTAAAATTTATCACGTGAAATTTTTGGAATTGATTTTTTTAATTTTTGAATTTCTTTTTTAAAATTGGATGTTTTTTTGGATTTTTCTTTTAACTAATCCTTTTCTTCTTTTCTTACTTCCATGCCAAGTATGATAGCAGACTCTTTTTTATATTTTAATTATCAACTTTTTTTTATTTTTATTTAAAATAGGATAATGATAGTTTTTTATACTTATCTACTCTACTCCCTATTTAAAATAGAATGATAATTTTCATAAAATTAGGATTTGTAAAACCTATATAAATAGTCGTATATATTAAATGGACATCAAAAGGTGAAAAGTGAACTTAACGAGCTAGCTAAAAGTTATATAATCCATACTCAATGAAGAAGGGTAGTTACATCATATCTGGCATTCTCCTGTGGTTGTGCATGGTATTAACCATGGTGTTGGTTAATTATTTTTTCCACTTCCCAAAAGGCATAAGGCCATTGCAATTGTTAACGGTCAATGTAGTATTGGCCCTTGAAACCCTCATAATAATTTACATATGTTACGAGTACGGTGGTGATCACTTCCCCTCATTTTTCCCCTTCTGGGGTTTGGTAATGTGCTATTTTTGGGCAATGCTTGGGTTGATTATGGCTTTGATATATCCAACGAGCGCGGTTGTAGCACGACTTGGAGGCCTGGGAATGTTTGTCATCGCAAATCTCATAATTGCTTGTTATGTAAAATACACCAACGATGAACCTCTATCAGGTGATAATAATCAATCACTCAATCTCTCTTTTTTAATTTTTTACATTATATATACATATATATATATATATAATCGGAAGGGCGAATGTGGTCTATTTAAGTCATTTTGAATTCAAAACTTTATAGAAACAATTAAATAAAGAGCCTTCAATTATAAATGTAGGTTTACTATCCAAACCCTGCATATCATCGCCTTTAATATATATATGACTTGCTGATTCCTTTAATAAATATATATATATATATATTATTTAAATTAATAAATAATTTCTAATACATATAAATCTATCTGTTTGTATGGATGCAGGAGAGGAGTCAAAGAAAATAAACATCAAATCAGTTGCACCTTTGGATGTCTAAGTTTAGGATTTATTATTTTTATCGTTATCATCATGTGTATATATTACTAAAATAGATGTTTAATTTTTCCATGGAATAAATTTAAAATTTTTTTATTATATTTATTTTTTATATTAAATATAAAAAATATCTCTCAATGGCAGTATAGGCAAAATAACACAGCCTCCATCTATAACCTCATCCGGCCTACTGTATATCCATTATCCACCATAACAAATTGGACAGTGAGTTATCATTACCATCTTCAAACCCTTTTAAAGCTCTCTCTCGTCTTTACCAGCGCCATCTCCTTCTCATAAGTACTCCTTCCATGGCGTACACGAACCCTTTCCACCCTTCTTCAACTCCCTCACAAACTCCACGTCCCTGAACAACAGCTCTGTCATCCTCAACAATGGCAGCACTTGAATCCCAAATTAACCTGCACTGCTTCCACTTTGGCGGTGCAAACCACAGCCCGCTTCCTCTTTTGTTCAATTCGCCCACAAACAGTCCGACTAGCTTGTTCTGCTTGCTGAACTGCTCCTCGTACACCCCTTCACCTTTTCTCACATGCCACCACGTCACCGCCGCATGCATCTCCAGCGCCACCAGATGCTGGTGTAGACGGAGATGGAGAGGGTGGGCGAGGAGGAGGAGATCGCCGTCGCCCATGGTTTGTTGAGAGAGATATGGTGTGGATTGTGGAGATAGAGAGGATGGATAGGGTGATGAATGGGGAGCCACGGATCACAAGGAAGAAGCGGAGAGAAGGTTAATTGGATGTCGAGTCAGGCTGGATCGTTGAAGGAGTAGATGGTGAGGTCTTGAGTGAATAAGGTTTGGTAAATGAAGTTTGGAGTGGAGAAACATGCAGGATCGGTAACAAAGGGAAAGGGAAGAGGAAGAGGATTTGATTAAATAAGGCTAAACTCAATAAAAATTTTATAAATATGTTTGTCTAAAAACTATAATATTTTTAGACTATATATATACTAATTTGTATCAACTCATTAAGCAATAGACTTTTTGTAAAAATAAAAAAATAAACTATATAAATCAATTTATAAAAATATTAAAGAGCCAAATAATAAAGTTTTTACAAAAATTTTTAAAAAAATATTATTTTTTTATATTATATGTATTAATTTGATATATATATATATATATATATATATATATATATATATATATATATATATATATATATATATATATATATATAACAAAAACCGTGGGGTCATGCCCCCGTTCGCTCAACCTTTGCTCATCCTCACCGACGTATACAAGTAACATAATCTCATGCGTCTTCAATAAGTGTTAGGATACTCACGTCCGCCTTCTTCTTTCTCTTGTTTGTTTTGTTTTTTTCCTTAGGGTCTGTTTGATACATAGCCAAGTATATCACAAACAGTACATAACAGAACAAGTAGTTATGGTACAAATGTTTGATACATAGCCAAGTATATCACAAACAGTACATAACAGAACAAGTAGTTATGATACAACACAACTACTTGTGTTGTACCTTGTTTGATATCTTATGGACAACACAAAAATATTGTTCTTTTCATTTCTTTTAAGTACTCGACAAAAATATCAGTAAAATTACTTCCTGTACCCTATGCATCGATTATATGTTTGTTTTTACTAATAAACAAATTCACAAATAAATTTCAAGGTTTTTTTCTCAATTTCAACATTAACTAATTAATTTTTAATAATTAATTAACTTATTAAATTATAATTATATTTTTAAAAATTTTTAAAATATATGCAAAAATATTTTATTACTAAAAACACATGATAAATTCTGTTAATATGTCAATCGACTAAACAATAAAATTTGTTACTCTATAATCTTATTAAATATACTATAATCTATAATCTATATAACCTAGTTTATAATTAATAATCTTATTAAATCACAATTATATTTGTATATTATATACACTAATTTAAAGAAAATCAGGTTTCAAACAATTAATTTTCACATTTTTTTACTATATAAACAAATTTACAAAATGTCAAGAGACTAAATAATAAAATTTGTAAATATGATCTTCTAAAATTATAAATTTGTAAGACTATATATACTAATTTGTAAAAAATTTCAATTTGCAAGTTAATAGACTTTATATATAAAAAAATTTATTTGTATGATATCAAGGATCCAAACAAGAAATTTTTATAAATATTTTTTACTAAAAATATAATTGTTATATATTATGTGCATCAACATGAAAAAAATATATATGATATTTTTTATTTAAAAAAAGTGGGAGCAATGTGCATATATTTTTATCAACGTGTACCTAATATATATATATATCAATTTTTTTGTTTAAAAAAGTAGGGGTACAACAATGTGTATTAACTTGCATATATATATATATATATATATATATATATATATATATATATATATATATATATATATATATATATATATATATATATATATAACAGGGCTAATGTGCATTAACCTATAAAATATGTTCTTATTGGGGAATACATGGCCATGGCCCCAACTTGGGCCTACCCTAGCTTTGTCCTGATCTTAGAAACCAAGTTCCATATATATATATATATATATCAACTCTATTACATGAATTTTTGAAGCTTTTCACAAACAGTGGTTAAATCAAGAATGAACCAAATTCAACAAATGGAATATGTAACAAACTAACATTAATAAAATATAATTATAACATATATAGTTGTCAACAACTACAACAAAAATACGTTGCAATGAAACCTATAAAGTTTTGTCAACTACCATACAAAAACCATAAATAGTTATCATGAAATGAAAGCTTTATAGTAGCTACATCAACTTAAAAGACATACATCCATGGATACAAAAATATCAACTTCACAAAAGCTACTACACCTCTTTCATACTATGCAAAGATTATGGTAATCCCATAATTTTTTTTCACAAAACTTATCCTTTGGACACCATTCAACTCCCAAAAATATTTCTCATACTCAAGCTTATGAGAGAACTTAATCATTAAATCAACCTCCTCATCCTCGCCAAACCAAGCTTTTTACCTCTTCACCCAAGTTTCTTGCCATAGGAGGGTCTCGACATCACAATAAAGTAATACGTCGCATCTTGCGTAGACATATAATTGTCCATATTCTCAATAAACTTGTTAGCAACATCCAACATTTTTTTGACGCTTTTTGTGGATGCCTAGAGATATTAGGTCCATTAGACATATGATTCTCCTAGGTACCGGCTGAAGTACGCTCCTCATCAAGCTCTAAATCGATCTCAATGACATTATTTGTGTCATCATTCAACCCTTCGACAACATCTCAGCAGTTTCTGCCTCCTCGCCCATTAGCACGATCCTTACTAAAATACCTTTGCAATCTTTCAAATTTCTTTAAACTCCTTATTTGCATGATTTCCACCTTTTGATGTTTCTACTAGTTTAAAAATTGTGAATTAGATTACTTGTTGAAAACACACACACTACACACACACACACACACATATTAGCTATCACATAATAAGTGCACAATAAATTTAAGAATAATATTAACAACAACACATGTATCAGAGATATTCAATCAAAAACTTGTCTCACAGTCAACCACGACGCACTTTCTTGCATCATTCCAACCAAACCCGCTTTGTGTTCATCATGTCCACTACTTCATTCAGTTTTTATAGACCACCTTTTCATTTTTGTTAACTACTTGTTTGATAGAAATAATAATACCAAAAATGCTAGTTGTCATTCTTTTTGTAGCCTCCCTCATGTGAGGTCTTGAGTGAATAAGGTTTGGTAAATGAAGTTTGAGTGGAGAAACATGCAAGATGGGTAACAAAGGGAAAGGGAAGAGGAAGAGGATTTGATTAAATAAGGATGGGATGTATTCAGAGTTGGTTGCTGCTTAAAGACTAAGTTTTTGGAAGGAGTGGATGGGGAGAGGGATGGAAAGAAGGTGGATGGGTCCTGGGGAGGACTCGTGGATTAGGTGTTTGGGAAGAGGAATGGCCGGGTGTTGTGGTAGTGTCATTTTTAATCGAGAGAGATGGAACAGTTGGAACCTTCTGCTTGCTTGCACTAACTGCATTGCAAGGAAGTAGTCCATTTCCAAAACCCGATTCTTTTGTGATATATTCTAGAATCATAACCTCAAATAGTGGTATGCCTTCACATCATCTTAGCGCACTCCACTCTTTTCTTCGGATTATTACAAAACACAATGAACGGTAACCTGACAAGATAGTTCGTCGGTGATAAACTTTGAGTAAGCATACCAAAGAACTGCAACAACCAAAGATAATATTTCACCTTACCCGCCATCGCTCCAGGAGGTTAGAGATATGCATTGTATTTGAAACTTGATTTTCATAACTCAATACATAGATGAAATGTTTTAAGTGATGCTCATCATTAGACCGAAATGAGATCGATGACTTACCTTACCACATTGATTATTAGATGGGCATTGCCTCTAGATGTCATATTTCCGAGCATAAATGCAGCAAGAGTGGTAATTTTCCGTGGATTGAAAAATAAATTAAGATGTTTCACGATGTAAAGCCAAAACAAAAAATCTGAATGAAATTAATTAAAAGATAGCATTATGATATTTTGCATGCCTAAAGCAAAGATTGACCTAACAAGCCAACAAGCCGTGTTAGGGATGCTGGACACCCAAGCAATGCAAGAACTGAATCATTTGATTTTCAGTCACTCCACTTTTTTTCGTGAAGTAAACAGATTCTTTTTAAGGCATGTGCATCAGCCCAAAGATATCCACTCAAATCTGGATAGGAGCAAAACCAAGCATCCCAATCAAAGACATCATTGTATGTAAAGTAGTGAGAACACATGACACTTACCTCATGGCAAGAGCTCACCACAGACCGCTTTCTCGTTGTTCATCATCGAGCAACCATCATGCTTTTCTGATTACCGAAATATTGTAAAACACCACATACGGTAGATATGTATAAATTCCATTTATGATGTCGTGCACGATATGTATGAGTTAGTGCACTAGCATAATAAGCATTGCAATTAGCATCAGAAATTCATTCAGGCATTAACTTTAGATAGACATATAGCCAAAAAAATCAACTCGGGTGATGGAGAATGAAAATGTTTTAGTTTGATATTCCATGTTCTTTGCCAAAAGATTAGAAATTCCAAATAAAAATCTGTGAATCCTTTTATGTAAGTGTCAGAGTATGAGTGACACATCCAAAAATGATGAGTAGAGTGTGATCTAAGAAATGTGACTTGAACTTGCATTTCGCTACATCCGGGTGATATAGTTGTGAATGCAAAGATAGTCGGCACTCGGATTTATGTTTACAAAGACGAGGTATAGGACAGGCTTTGGACATCCTGGAGGCTTTTGATTCATTTCAAGTCCACAGGGGTGTAATGAATGAATGTAACCCATCGCTAAATTTCGTAGATGAAAAATGTAATTCAAGTTGGAATTTCGTATTCAAAGATCAATTCCCATTTCACTGCTCATACATTACTAAAAACTATATTGAAACAATGAAAGTCTCATAGCAACAAGTAATCAAATCCGCCACAAATAACTCCGCCGCCGCTCTACATGTCATTGCTCTACTCTCCACCTGCTACACCGGCCGCCGAGCCGTCCATCTTTTGACCGGCGACGTCCTCCACTGCACGGTTCGCCTCTCCAGCTTCCACCACCTATGTGGTGTCTCCGCCTCCACCAATCCCCTCGGTGCTCAAAGTTAAGAGCAACATCGACCGGGACCTCGCCTCCGGGCGGTCTCCTCATGTGTGGTGTTCCGTCCTCCACCAGCTGCCGCGGGTGTCATCCCAATATTCTCAAGACCAAAATACTTGAAAACCATGGTAAAAACTCGACAAAAATAAAACAAATGTAAGCTCACAAAAACCTAGATTAATGAGGAGCCATTTCACTATCAAGAGGAATCTTGTAGTTAATAGCAACATATAACAGGCTGATCTCAATGCAAGTGCCCAAAAATGATGAATGGAAATTTTGTGTCACTGAATCTTTGTATGGTATTGGCATTTTTGGCAAACTAGAGAATGAAGGAAATAGGGGAGAAGGAGAGATGGGGAGAAGGGAGCGAAATGCAAGGAAGAGAGATTGTGGGGGATTTTATAGAGATGAGTGGAATGTCGTGCAAAGGGGGAGACAAGGGTAAGGTGGAAGGTTTTTTTATTTTTTTATTTTTAAAATACTTTAAATTATAACCTACTAAAAAAATCTATTAATAATAAACTAAATTAAAAATCTATTAATATAGGTTTTTTTACTTTCTGATTTTTATAAACTAAATTATAAATTAATATATAAATAAATTATAAAATTATAAAAAAATCTATTAATTAATCAATTTACCCCAACGCAGTGTGAAATAGAGAGATTTTTAGTAGTTAATCGTAGAAGTTATTAAATTACTTCTAAAAATTTTGATAGCAAATCGATTTCTCTCTTTCTTGGCGACACGCCAAACTCGCCTAATGGCGAGGGAAGAGGGAAGAAGCTTGGTTCTCGTGAGTGATTGTGTTGTCGCCACTGGTGGATCGCGCTACTGGAGGTTCTAGGTTTGATCCGGATGTTGTCACACGATAAGTCGGATGGTAGGGGAAGATGGAGACCATCAAGATAGGATGGAACATGCCCTAGAAGGTGAGATGATGAACTCTACTCGTAGGTTGCCGATGAAAATTTGGGTGATGGCAATCGAGGAATGTCGTGGATGCAAAATGATGATAGTAATAAGGTTCCCAAACCCGATGTCGAGAAATTGCAAGGTACTCGGATCGAGCCATGGAGTTCTCTCGCTTGTTGATAATCGTGTGAAGGGGGAAGGAGAGTGAGTTGAAATTTGTGACACCTAATGTCTCAAATGGTCTGATGGTGGTCCGATTTCACTCAGCAGAGGTTGTTAATGAAGAGATGAAATGGAAGAATGCTTTGTTGGGTTGTGTTTATGGATTGCAAACCCTAGAGTTGAGAGAATTACCGCATTTGCACAAGCTAGATGGCGGAAATATGGATTGATATCGGTATCTCAGAGTGAATTCTAATTGTTTCTTTTCCAATTCAGTGATGAACGAGGTTGTGCTCAAGTTTTGGCTGATGGACCTTTTACATTTGATTACCATCCTTTAATTTTGAAAAAATGGCAACCAAGATTAAATTTGATACAAACGCTTGTGTATTACCTATATGGATTCAATTACCTGGGTTTGCTCTTGGGAATTCCGGATGCTGGAAAATGTCGAGTAGAATTGGGAGTATATGTGGTAAGCCATTATAACGTGATAGATGTACATTGTCCAAAATGAAGCTGGGTTTTGCTAGGATTTTGGTTGAAATGGATGCTTCGAGTGACTTTCCAGAGGTTATTGAGATGACTGATGAGAATGGTGCAGAATTTCAGCAAAAAGTTGTGTATGAATGGAGGCCAATTGTGTGTTCAATCAGAAAAAGTTTGGACATGTTAAAGAGGATTGCAGGTTGAGGAAGATGGAGAAGCTGCAATGGAAAGTGAAGAATAAATAGGGAACAATCTCAATGAATTCTGTGATTTCTAATCAAGTTACTGATAAGGGTGGGAGCTCTACTACATTACAGGATGATATTGGTTTGGTTGTATCTACTGCATTACAGGTTGATAATGGTCAGGATGTATCCATTCCAATGAATTTAAGGAGTAATACTGAACAAGTTGTTAGTGAAGGAAATTGGATAGAGATAGTTAAAGGGAAGTCTGCTAAATCTATACAGACAGTTAATATTGAACATTCTGATAGTGGAAAGCAGATTTCTATCGGAGGAAGTGAAAGATCTATGATGCAGAATAGGAATGAGATCAAATGTACTAATGAGTCTCATCCTAATGTTGTGGCTAGTTGTAGTAACAGTTTTGATATTTTGGGTGAAAGCAAGACTAATATTGCTTTGGCAAATCAGCTGTACCATCAAGTAATGGGATGATAATGGGGGATGACAAGAAAGGTAGGAGATCCAACTTGCCAAAAACATTAAAGAATGATTATGTCATGGAATATTATTGGGCTTAATAGTTTCTAAAGCAACTGAATAACTTCTATGATTGCGTAAATATAGTGTTGTTGTTATGGGAATTCCGAAACAAGAATAAAAGGAGGGAATTGGTGTGATATTTGGAAGAGATTTCAATTGCCCTCAGGGAGCTTTTAGTACATAACTATTCAAGCAAAGTGATCAAGGTAGAATTTGGATTATTTTTACTCTAGAAGAGTTTCTATTACCTGTCATTGAAGAATGATGCGCTTTTATTCATAGTAAAGTCAATTTGGAGAATAATGTGTTCTAATCGGACTTGTGTATATGGATCATAAGGATCTACACATTAGAAGGAATCTATGGAGGGATCTTATGAGACTTGGAAAAGGATTGTCTCAAACCATGGTTAATTCAAGGTGATTTTAATGCGCTTAGTAGTAATGAAGATAGACTTGGAGGTAAACCTCAAAGGAATTCGTGTCGCAAGTGATTTTCAAGACCTGATTTTGGGTTTGATTTAGTTGAAGTGTAAAGGAATGGTAAAGCTAAATTTACTCGGACAATTTTCCGTGAAGGGGACAGAGAATATTTAGGAAGCTTTGATTGGTGTTTTGCTAATCAATGGTGGTTTACTAAAAATTGGGGAAACCATCATGTTCCGTGATGAGTTGGAGTTTTTTTCGACTATCAGAAGTTTTTTGGTTTATTTGAAGAGAGCTACTAAAAATATTAAAGTTCCATTTAGGTTCTTTAATATGTGGTGTAATCACCCAAAATTCATGGAAACTGCTAAGTGAGTTTGGAATTCTCCAATTAATGGAAGTAATATGTTTTGAGTATACCAAACTCGAAATTACTCCAAGGGAGTTGAGGATGTTGAATAAAAAGGATTTTTGATGAATTGAGTGTTAGAATTGCTCAAGCTAGGACTTCATTGGAGAATACCTTGAGTGTTAGAATTGAGTGTTAGAATTTGGCACCGATCCTTTTGATATTACCTTGCGTAGAACTCGAAGCTATTATTAACCCAATTGCAAAAGAATCGATGTTATGGGAGGAAGGTATGCTTAAAACGTAGAAATCAAGATGTCAATGGGTAAATTTGGGGATCAAAATTTTGATATTTCTTTTTAATATGTTACAAATGTAGAAAGGCAAAGAATCAGATACAAAATTGGCATTGGCAAATGGTGTGGTCCGTAGTGATCAAGAGGAGATTAAAAAGCTATTTTGAATCACTTCATTGATTTCTTGGGGACTAGTCAAGTGAGGAGTGGTAATTTTGATATCTCTATTTTTCAAGATAGACTTGTCTCAGTCACTGATTGGGATTCATTATGCAGTATAGCTTTAAGGGAAGAAATAAAGGAGGCTTTGTGGAGTATAAATGATAATAAAAGCCCTGGACCAGATGGCTTTAATAGTGTATTTTTTAAGAAGGCTTGGAGTATTGTTGGGAAGGAGTATGTATGGTCGTTCGTGATAAAATGGAAAAAAATGGTTAAGCGCATAAATTCCACGACCCATTACTTTGATCCCCAAGGTGATATGTCCTCAATCCTTAAAATGATTTTTAGACCTATATCCTGCTGTAATGTGATCTACAAAATGATCTCAAAAAAATTCTATCAGAAGATTATAGGGCATCTTGATAGATATTATACGTATAAATCAGCCACTTTTATTCCTCGGGAGGAAAATTGTCGATAATGTTCTATTGGCCCATGAGTCGCTGAGGTGTTATCATAGAAATAAATATGGATGTTGTGCATTAAAGGTTGATCTGCAAAAAAGGTTATGACTCAGTATCTTGGGATTTTTTGGAGGAAGTAATGTTGGCCTTTAGATTTCCTGCTTATTTTATTCAGTTGGTCATGAATTTTGTTAAGTCAAGAATGTTCTCCATTATTATAAATGGACAGATGGAGGGGTTTTTCCTGGGGAAGAAAGGATTGAGACAAGGTGACCCCATCTCACCTCTTTTATTTGTTCTTTGTATGGAATATTTCTCTAGGAGTTTGCGTAAAAATGGTAGAAGATGGTTTTTGTTTCACAAAGACTGTAAGAAGACGAAGCTCACTCATTTATGCTTTGCAGATGATTTGTTTGTTTTTTCTAATGGTGATATTAGATCTTTTGGAATTATTAAGAATGTTATTCAACACTTTCAAGATGTTTCGGGGCTTAGACTAAAATATACGTAAGAGTCAAATTTTTCTCGTGGAGTTGAAGCAAATGCTAGGAAGCAAATTGTGGAGCTATTGGGCTTTCAAGGGGGATCATTACCAGTGAGATATCTGGGCTTGCCTTTATTTTCTACTAGGCTTAAAAAGGAGCATTGTAGTGCTTTTAATCACAAAAAAATTACCGCAAGAATTTCTTTTATTGACAACTAAGTCATTGTCTTATGTCGGTAGGCTTCAATTAGTCCAATCATGTTGACAAGTATGCATCTTTACTGGAGTTCTATATTTCTGTTACCTAAAGTTGTTGTACATGAGGTGGAACATATATGCAAATCCTTTTTATGGCATGGCACCGATAGTTCAAAAAGGAGGTATGATATCTTGGTCTTGGGTTTGTAAAGGAAAAACAATATGGTGGCTTAGGAGTGAAGCCAATTTTTTTTGTGGAATCACGCAGTCTTAATAAAATACATTTGGGAATTGGTGAAGGGGAAACAAACTCTCTGGGCTGTTTAGGTGACTAGAATTAAATTGAAGAGACTTAGTTTCTGGGGGATAACAAAGCCGCCGCTTGCGCTTGGGTTTGGAGGAATCTACTTAATTTGAAGATTTTTAGCTAAACCTATGTTTGTCTATAAGCTTGGAGATGGGAAAAAATGTTCTCTATTTTGGTTTGATCCATGGTGTCATGGATACCCATTGGCTGAGATTTTTCGTGGTATCAATGTGAGAAGATCACAAATTTCCCATAAAGCAAATGTGTGTGAGTATTGGAGGAATGGAAGTTGGTATTTGCCATTTAGTTGGAATTCGACATGGATGTGGTTTTAGACTTTCTGAATTCAAATTTTGTTGTGGAAGCTAATATCCGGATTGTATTTCTTTGGGGGACCAGAAGGAAATGGAATTCAGATCGAGTGCATTTAATTGCTTATTTAAACCCCGGCCGAAGCTAAAGTGGACTAATCTGTTTGGTCCAAGAGTAACTTGCCAAGACACTCTTATACTTTGTGGTTAGTATTGCATAAGAGGCTACCAACTAAAAGATAAATTGTGTGAATGAGGCATCATCGACTCATGTTTGTGCTATATGTAAAAGTCGATTGTGAGACTATGGAACATTTGGTTTTTTTGATTGCGCTTTTACAAAGCAAAGGTGGATTAGAGTTTTTGAAAGTCAGAAGTCGTGAATGTGAATAGAAAGCCTCTATCCCGAGAAGGGAAATTAGTTGGTTTATCGTGAAGGCTAGTGGTAAAAACACCCGATGGCGAGAATGAGAAGAACTGCATTTAGTGCTTGTGTATACTCAATTTGGAATGTTAGGAACAAGTTAATCTTTCAGCAAGAAAAATTTAAAGAAGATGTGGTTTTCAAGCAGATTAGAGATATTATGGTATTGAAATACTTGGGGCATGTCTCTAAAAATCAAGATGTTGGAAATGTGATTTTGAATCGATGGTTTGAATAAGTTGATGAATGAAATGAGGTAATCGAATGTTAAGGAGGGAAGAGAGCTTTGAATTACTCGTTATCTTGGTGTGAATGGCTCGAACTGTGTAGCCATTTGGTGTCTTGTTTTCTTTTTGGTTGTTTCAAGTTGAGTGCTTAAGGTTGTTTGGAGAATCATTACATTGTTATGGTTGTCCATGTTTCTGTAAAGTTTGAGCTAATAAATATATTATAATTTTGGTTTGACCAAAAAAATAATTATTTTTGCTTTAATTAAATAATTGAATGTGTAAAATATATTTTTTAAAATTTTATTTTATTAAATGTGTAAACATAATCATTTAAAAAAATTAATTTTATTATATTTTTAAAATAAGTTTAGCATTAAATGATGCACAAATAAATCACTTTTATACGTCAATAAAATTTAAATTAAACGAATAAAAGTAAAATCATGATGTAAACTTTGATACTTAAAAATTCATTTTTTTTCTCTCTCCGGATTAATTATAAAGTCCCTTAACAACTCTTTTAGTGAGAATACCTAAAGTAAAGCCAACAGCCTTTGGGTCGATTGGCATTGCGTCCTTTGTGTAAGGTGTTCGTTTCGAGGAGAACCCGAGATCGAATCTCATAGCCTATGTTCGTTTTGAGGAGAACCCGAGATCGAATCTCATAGCCTACTCAAAGTGAGGGCACGTGGGTCGGCGTTGAGCCTTACTCCCCACACGTGCATGTCCCTGGGCTAGGGCTTGTCACCTTCTCTACCTAGAGTAAAAACAAATAATAAAAAAATATATATTTTTATAAATGATCTTCCCTCGTTTCTTTTGGAGGTTTCCAAAATTGTACTAATTTATGTGAGAATACCTAGTACAAAGATATTGTAAAAAGTTCGTAATATAACAAAGCTTATTTGCATATATAAATAAATATAATTAAGTCCAAATGCGGGGAGTTGTGAGGAGTACAATTTAATCCTTTTGAAATTCAAAAATAAGGTGGACTTTAGTATTTGCAAATTTATAAACAAACTATGAGTTATTCTTTCATAAACAAATCTTAAAAAAATATTCATAAACAAAAATTTAACTAAAAATTCATTAGAAATGTGATTGAATGTATATAGTGACAAATGACTTTTTGGTCTATTGCCGATGGAGTTAGAAATTACAAAGGGGCTGAACTATAAAGTAAAAATATTAAATTGACAAAAATTTTATTAATTAAAAAAATAAATTAATAAGCATAGTTTAAAAATGAAATAAAAAAATAACACAAAAATTAATAATGAATGATAGAGAAATATATTTAATGTATTAAAAATCAAGTTCAAAAAAATATAAGCATGCTACTACTAGTCTACGGTTAGCATCTGAAGATCTATTTTTTAACACACAACTCTATTTCTCCACAAGAAAGACATGTGATAAGTCTATCTAATGAAGTCAAATAGGTCGTGGCTCGGGCAAGGCACCTAGTTAGTCCATCCTTGGCCCAAGAATGATACTACAATACCATGCTTGGGCCAGGCATGATCCAAACCCCTACTGCGGTCGGGCTAAGGGTTTCAGTAGTCTGCAGGTTGGCAACTATAAAACGCAAGTTTTTTTATTTTTTTAATTTTTTTAATTTTTTTGTATATGTTTTTTAGTCAATAAGGCTTTTTAGTTTTTATGTTTTTTTAAATTTTAGGATATATTTTTATATTTTTTTTAGCAATTTTAGGGTTTTTTTATATTTTTGGGGTTTAAAATATAAATATAAATATAATATAATGAGCCCGGCCATGTGCTTGGCCGACTTTAGTGGTTGGCAAGCCGTGCCGACCCAAGCATGCATAGTGCGTGGGCCATAGTGGGCCCGGGACATGCCGACCCGTTTGACACCACTAAGTCTATTCGAATTAAACACGATCCCGATATACATCAACAAAGGACTAAAGGTTATGTAAAATTTCCACCACTACCTGATGCTATTTTATTCATCATGATCAAAATATATATCAAATAAATCCCTAAAACATTAACTCATTAAAATTGAATAAAAGGGTTTATCTGTAAAGTTTTTATAAAAAAATTATTTTTATTTTTTAAAATATATATTAATTTATAATTTATGAAAAATACTAATTTTTAGGGACTAACATGTCGTACCCACCATTCTTTTATTGCCACAGATTATAAAAATACTATAGTCATAATATTTTCTTATAACTTATTTTTTCCACTTCTACTCTCTTATTTCTACTTTCACTAATTTTAACAAATAAGAGTTATTATGATATTCGGTCAAAATTTTAATTGATAAAAAAAATATTGTACTCAAAATTTTAATAGGTAAAAATTAAAATTATCTCCAAATATCAAAATAGTCAAACTTACAACTATTAGGGTAGGCGAAAGGCATTATTAGGGTTTGATGGTTAGTTTGAATTCTATTCTGAATTAGCTTCGTAATGATATTAATCCAATCTGAATTCAAACTGAATAATGTGGTCAATGACTTTATTTAATGAAATTTTAAGTTAACTCTAATTGCACTTTGGATAACGATCTACTTAAATTTTAAATGAAATTATTCCTTTGATGATAAGAATTATATATAGTACAACACTATGAGTCCCCAATCTAATGTTATCAAGAATACCTAACTCCATCGATGGGAGAGAAAGAGATAAATTGGAAAAGCCCTTGGTTTCTTTAAGGGTGTGTTTGTTTGGGTGTATTTGGTTTTACATGTAAAACCAAATACTTTACTTTATGAAATTCAATGTTTGTTTAAGTGTATTTGCAAATCCTGATGTAATTGGGATTACATTACAATAGCTTTTTTGGTGTATTTGGTTTTACGTCCAAATTGGGCGTAAAACCAAATCCCGGGAGTTGAAAACCAATGTATATATATACATACATACACATACACATATACATATATATATATATAAACATATATATGTATTTTTACACATACATATACATACTCATATACATATATGTATATACACATACATATATATACTCATATACATACTTTTACACATATACATATATATACCAATGTATGTATATGTATATACGCACATACATATATGTATATGTATATACATATACATATATACTTATACAGATATATATATACTTATATATGTATATGTATATACATATATACACATATATATATGTACTTATACATATATATACTCATATACATATTTACTGGATTTGCTATGGCTAAAGGTAAGTGATCTCGGTTCTGCTATCTATTAATTGTTCAATTAATGTGACAAATAGATGTCTTACTCTGGTTTTGTACTACGACATATTTAGATGCTTACATGTCCTAAGTCGTACTCTAATTAAATTTCTAACATTTGGCACCAGAGCCTTATTTGACCTCTGCCTAGCATAGATCATTATTTTTATAAATCATATTTGGTGATATATTTTAATTATACTACAAGAAAATTGGGCTATAGCGTCAATTTTTAGTGACAGATTTTATATGAGTTGCTAAATTCCTAGTAAAAATATTTTTATAGATACATCCTTTATAAAACTTGAAATCACAACACAAATCCTCATTTATTGTTTTACTAATAACTTTAAATTTAATTAATTATTTGATATTACTAGTATATACTTAAGATTTTGTATAATTTTTTTATAAATTTTTAAATAAAGGTATATTTATAAATATATTTTGGTATATTATTTTTTTAATAAATATTAATAAAAATAAACATAGATATAAATGAATAAGAAATTATTATTTTTTTATTATTTTTTAATAGAAATGAGTTTTGACTTTTGGTTACCTTAAAAACAAACCAATTAAAACCAGTTAATTACCCTTAAGAAAAGTTAAAACCTAAGATATATGTGTGTGTGTGTATATATAACCCCTTCTCCTTCCCTTTTGGGCTAGATAAAACCCCATCTTTGATGAGTTAATTAGACTCATTTATAAAGCCAATGGAAACCCTATAAAGCCCTTTTAGTCTTACAAAATCCCCTTTCTTGGGGCCATCTCAAAGTCTCACCCGTCTTCGACGCGTGCCAGGGTTTGTACAGCAGCCGCCGTTCAGCGATCGCCGGTGAGATCTCCAACCTTCCTTTTTCTCTTCTATCTCTATATAGCGATCAAAGTTCTTGTTCCTAATTTCAATCGTATTAATGGTATTGTTTGTTAAATCTGGAGAGAGGTTTTCCTCCGATGATGTCATTGATGTGTGTTGGTGTTTTTCTTGGGCTTTTGCACCGCAACTCCAATATCATCATCCAGCGCTTCTTCATTCCCATCAGTGGCATGGTTATGTGTTGAATCCATAGGGCTACCCATTTTCGCGAGATCGCAGTACTCTCTAGGGTTCTCTTGAGCTCTCCTTCAGCGCACGGCACTTCAAATATCCTTATGGCTTCGAGGACTTTTCCTTCAATCTTCTATGCGACAGCAGAGACTCGACTGAAAAGCTTTAGAACAAGCTTGTCAAACGCCAAGATGATCTACAAACTGTGCTTCAGCAACACCGGCCTGATTATGAAGAAACACCAGGCGAGCATGAGAAACATAATCAATTGCATCGAAAATGGCTTGAGAAACAAATAATATGGTTGAATTGTGGTCAGATGCAATATGCATAGAGAGATATCCATTATTGGAGCCATTAATTGTAACTCTTCATCAAATGGCCGAAGGCATAAAATATTTTTTTTTATATCTCTAAAGCAATGCCATCCTTTTTAACACATATATGCCCACGAAAGCATGCAACTTATATATTTTGTTGTTAATAATAAAGCAATAAAATAATAATAAATAAAAATTAAATAAAATTAAAAAAAAGTGTTAACTCTTTATACGCAAAGGGCTCCATAAATGAAGCATGATATGCTTCCATGCGGAGGATGATATGGTCATGCATGGGATTACAGCTAGTATGTGCATGGGATATATTATAAAATGAATAGGATGTATGGATGGGATATGTTTGGAAAGAATATTTGAGTTAGATGATTGATGAAATCCTCATGATGGCATAACATGTGTCACCTCTGAGATGGCCTTCAATAGGAGTGATGTTTGGTTATATGATAGTTCTGAAGGTCTCACTGTAACCAATTTGTGCATGTGTTATAAAACATGGTCAAACATGTAACCGTGAGAACCAATGTTTCAAGATTATAAGCAGCACCAGCTATGAAACTACTTTCCCAATGAAGCGTTAGATATATATACACCTAGGGCCGGTAACGGTGATGGGCGGGGACTAGGACGGGTCTCCCCGTCCCCGTCCCCACAGGGATCCCCATATACCTATAAGTTTCAATTGTTTTAAAAACTCTAATACTAATACACCCTAACACACATAAAAACCATAAAAATCATTCAAAATAAAGCTCAACAAACCAACATATAAAAAGTTACAAAAGCAAAATACTCCAAATGTTTATCAAGCAAAACATGGAATTTAGAATTCATACAAGTACAATACTAGAATCTAATACAAGTCCGATACTCAAAATGTAGAATATAAACTATAAAGCCTCCTTGTCTTAGGATTTCATGGCATGTAGACGTAGTCTGTAGAGCTTCTTTTATACAGTCACATCAAAAAGGCAATAAAGTCTGTTGATACAATCTAAAATCTACACACAACATATTCAATCAAATTAGAAAAATAACAAATTCAATCAAATTTGAAAAACATGATATAGTCTTCTGATAAAATCATAATCAACTTACCATTAATTTGTTAAATACAAAAACCAACTCCACACTTATCAACTCATAAATTAATTGTGGTTCCATCCTTATGATGAACATCAACCTAAAATATAAATCAAGCAAAAAAATAAATTCTATTAATATAACAATGTATATAATGTTTAAGCATAGAATATTTAATACCTTACCTCTTCATCCACCACATCCACATCATCACTAATTTTGTAACATGTAGAATGAGCAGTTGTTGAATTAGAATCTAAAAAAATATAAACATTTATTAGATCAAACTATTTTGAGCTATAATAAGAAAAGTAAACTCATTCATTAAAATATATAATAGTTATATATTTCACCCATCTTTACTTACCTTTCATATGAGTCAATAACCAATTTTGTGTACACACTAATTAATGCTTCAAGTGTGTCGGGATGAAGGCTACTACGGTGTGGACTCACAACTCTCCCATTTGTATTGAAAGCCGACTCTAAAGCCACGGTAGACACCGGAATTGCCAAATTATCTCTAGCAATCAATTGCAGTGTAGGATACTTAAGTGTCGTTCTCCACCAACTTAAAATATCAAAATCATATTTTCTTGGTATCAAATGCTCTTCCAAATAATGATCAAATTTTGTACTGCCAGTCTCCTTTTCAGTCTCAATAGAAGCAACAAATAAGTCAAAATTACTCATTGATTCTAACTCTTCACTTAATAATGATTGGGTAGGATAATCTTTTGATGACTCAGAACTACCACCATATCCACCGATGTTGAACTTTGCTGAATATTAAGAAATTAAATGATAACAAAATCTTTTGAATTCTATTTATTTCCATCTTTGCCACTTCATCACCATAAATAAGAGGGCAATAATACTCCAATAGCTTCATTTTATACCAAGGATCCAAAATAGTTGCTACACTCATAATAACATGCATTTGAGTCCAATATTTATCAAATTTTTCCATCATTTTTTATGCCATAGCTTGAATATGAGGTCCCCACAATTAATCCAATGCTTCAATGCTAATTAAATATCATAAATCTTGGAAAAATAAATATTAGCAGTAGAGTACTTAGTTCCAGAAAATGCCTCTGTGATAGCATGAAACATTTTTAGTTTGCCGAAAATTTCTTGAGCCATTTCCTACTCTTCATCCAGTGGGACACATTTGTAAAGAGGCTCCCTTTGCTTCAAGCGTTTAAAATCAACCTTGTAACAAATAGCAACATTAAGCATGAAGTATGTAGAATTCCATCTTGTCTCTCAATCTAAAATCAATTTTTTAGTGCAAGAAACTTTCAACTGGTGAGCTATTTCTTCAAACTTCTCATTCCTTTTAGGTGTTGCACTCCAAAAAGCAACACTTTCACGAACTTTTTCAATAGCTTCAAAAATAACCTTCAAGCCATCTTTAACAATTAAGTTCAAAATATGGGGACAACATCGCATATGCAAAAATGCCCCATCCATCCAAAGAGTATTACAAGATAACTTGTTCAAAAGCAAATTCACTAGTGAGTTATTAGTAGAACAGTTATCTAATGTCAATGCAGACAAATTTTGATCAATATTCCAATCCATCAAACAGTTAATTAGCGCATCACAAAGCACATCAGCAGTATGTGGACATGGCACATAAATGAACCTAATCACACAAAATATGAAATGATATTAAAAGTATTTACATAAAACACCAAATAATTCTGAAATAAAAAAATTAAAAAATAATACCTGATAATTCGTCTTTGCAAACTCCATGATGTGTCAATATAATGTGTCGTAATAGCCATAAAACCTTTCTTTTGATTGCTTGATGCCCATATATTAGTTGTGATTGCAAATCTACTAGTATTTTCTTCAAACAATTTCATTGTGTTTGCCCTTTCATGCTCATATATTTTGAGAATATCCTTTTTCACTGTTCCCCTAGAAATATTTTTAAATAATTGTTGGATAGCTCCAACAAACTTTCGAAACCCAAGATGCTCAACCATTGTTAATGGATACTCATGTAAACAATCATGGAAGCCAACTGTTTTCTTGCAACCTCTTCATCAAAAGAAAATGTGCCAAGTGAAACCTTTCCATCGTATCTTAGCTTTTAAAATACTTTACTTAATATCTCCTGTCTTCCTCAATGGACATGATGCAAAATGGTTATGTAAATGTTTAGTCTCATTCTTTGGTTCTCCTCCAAGCTTCTTTTGACAATAATTACATATTGCCTTCCATTTATCATCTATTTTTTCTTTCTTAAAATGGTTCCATACCGCCGAAGTCAATTTTCGCTTAATGCCCAAGTTCACTTCTTGATTGTCGTCTATAGAAATTGTTTGATTTGAAGTATTTGGTGTTGTTGATTCAAGGCATGCTCTATATTGTTCACTATTCATTTGTGCTATAGATTGGCTGCAACTTTCAACGGGTGAAACATTTTGGGGTGAATTATAACTAGCCTCATCCATGATAATGTTACTTATTCACCTAAAAATAAAAATTATTTTAGAGGATAAAAATAATTAAAGGTAGAATGATTTAACAAGCAAAAACATAAAGAGGATGAAGCATGTAGAGGTAGAAAAATACATCAAGCATGTTCCTTGATTGATTTATATTCTTTTAAGAAGAGACAATGTAAATGAGTCCAATAAAACATGCCATACATAACCAGATTCTAAAAATTCTATCTTTTTTTTATAAACCACATATATAAATTATAGCATAATTCTATCTCTTGAATATAGAAAAAAAAAATAACAATTTGTATATTTAGCTCTCTAACAAGCCAATGCATATTTTTAATTTTACTAATAAGCTATTAATGAAAAAAAGCCTAACGAATCACTTAGTACATTTGATGATCTTAAAACTAAAATTAAGAATTAAGAATTGTAAAGAGGGGGCAAAAAACCTGAACAACCATTTGAAAGAGAAATAATGGTATGATCTAAGACATATCTATCAACTCATATATATGTGTATATAATTTCTTTTGCTCCTCCTGTCTTTCTCTTGAAATTGATTATAAAAATAAAAATTTTAGCCATGCTTTTTCAGTAGGGGATGATTAACTACTCCAAATCCAATGGTTCAAGTTCAACCAAAATCAAAGGTCACATAAAAATCCCAAACATATTTAGTAATGAACTAACATCACCACATTGATTAACCAGGCAAAATCCTATCACCTGCAGCTGAGTTATCTCAATTGAAATTCACTTTCAAAAAAGAACAAGGAAAGATGAGAACCTTGTCGACCTCCTCGGACCTAGGTGAGTTAGTGACAAACAGGAAAGAGAACCACCCTCGATGAATCAGTCGACGGTGATGTAAGATTGGCGCAGGAAGTACGCGCTGCACTTCTTGCTGTCGACGCTGATGATGGTGTAGTCAAGGTCGAGGGTTTTGTGGACTGCAATGCAGGATTTAGTTCGGCTGTTTGGGCTGTTCGGCGGCTTCGGGCATCCTGATGATGATGGATGGCAGATGGCGTGAGTCACGTGACCTAGGTTTGGATTCTGGAATTGGAATTTCTCAATGAATCTCATGTCATGTTAGTAAATATTTAAGATAATAATGTTGTATTAAATATTATAAAAATGGTAAAATTGTAAATAATTTAAATTAAAATTTATATATATTATTTTTAAATCAGGGACGGGGATCCACGCTGGGCGGGGATAGCAATATTCCCCGTCCCCGCCCCATTTAACAAACGGGGACGGGTTGGCCCCCGTCCCCGCCCCCGCCCCCATGGGGTGAATGAACCGGGGAATCCCCGTCCCCATCAGGTCGAGTCCCCATGGGGATCGGGGATTCCCAACCTCGTTATTAACCCTATTAATACACCAATTGTTGGTTAAAGGAGATAATTTCAGGAAAAGAAATTCATTCAAAATTGTAAATTATTACCATGAATGATTTAATTTCATTTGTGTTCCATGACAAAACTATCAAATATTTTATTAATGGCCCATTTGGATGCATAGTAAATTTTAATGTGGGAATTTTATTTCATAGGATTCAAAAATGATTACTGTAGAATTTACTATAGAAAAAATTCCTACGAAATGGTGTTTGGATGTGAACAAAAATTTTTCTATAGGAATTTAAGTTTGAAAATGAAATTAAGTGTTAAAGTTTTTAAAAAAAATAATTGCTAAAACTGGACTTATAATTTAATTGTCATTTCTATCAACTGAACACAAACAAACTAGCAAGCATTCTTTTTTGAGCTCAAACAGCTGATTGTGAGAATTAGAATGGATTAATGTGTTTAAACCTTTCCAGATATCTTCTTATTAATCTACCATGAAGAGATGTAAATATTGAAAAGAGAGAATGAAAGATAAATAGTCTACTAGAGCACATCACAACTGCTCTATTTAAAAACAGAAGCATTCTCATAAAACCATCCCTTAAATCAATAACAAAAGGAAATATTTGAAACACTTAAACCTGTGATAGGAACAAATGAATCTTGTCGAATAATAACATGTTTTATGGATCACTCAACAATTGGTGATTTGAGTAAATAAATCAGATGATATAAATTAAAAGCATTTCTCTCCCTCAACAGGAGCATTAAAGGGTGAAAAATGTAAATTTATAAGTTTGAATTAATGATATTTTAATTGGAGTGAAAATTGTTTGAAATTATTTATCAGTCCTAGATTTTTTTTAATAAATTAAATAGTCCTTACTTATTTTTCCATACACCACACCCCCAATAAAATTTCACTATTGTTTTTATATCTATAAAAAAAATAAAAATTATTCATAAAAACAATAAGAGAGAGTAAGAGATTTCATAAACCATTTTGCATTATATCTATCTGAAATACTTGATAAATGATTTAATGAAGCTGTAAATATTGAAATAATTTGTTACACTTATATTTGGATTAAAGTTAAGACAATTTTTTTTTTCTATAAACATTGACAAGTTGCAATACTCTAGCTTCTTTTTGAGAGAAATAAGTTATCATTGCTTTATTGTAAATGTGATGATTTTTTAAAATTAAAATAGATAAATGATACTAGAATAATAAAGTTGTTACAAATTATAATGTCTAAAGAGAAAAATATAGAGATATTCCATATTCAGAATATTGTTACAATTACATGATGAGTTAGGAAATGAATACAAACGAGAAACAATCAAGAATAGACCACAAATAAATTAGTTAGCCAGCAGAGAAATCCTTACCTTTCCCAAGCATAGAATATTAGGCCTGTTTAATAACCAAATTCTGGATATATCATTAATTAGTACATCATCGAACTCAGGTAATTAAGTGAGATCTACAATCTTTGTGTCTGAGCTAGCAAATTTTTTGGGGACAGTACTATAAGTGAATCTGAATATAATAAACACAGACAAATAAGTGCATTTCTGTGTTTATTAGAATCATTATATATATTTCAGAGAATGCGCAAAATAACAGATATGGCGCCTGCAGGTGTCTTGACATTTTTTACAACCAGCAAATTGCATTCTTGGATTTGTTCAGGTATCTTAACAATGTTAAACATCCAATTACAACTCATATATACAACAATCGTAGAACTTATAAGTACTCATAAAACTAACTCAATTTGAAAGAGATCCATTTCAAGAATGAAGGTTTGACAAATGATAATTTCTCTAGTCACAAGAATAAATTAATTAAAAATCAAACAAAGTCATTATATAGGAAATTTATGCATGGCTGGTTAAATGAACATCATCTCAACATACTACATACCTAGAGGAAGCAACTGACCATCATAACCATTTTGGCGAAGTCATTTGGATTCCCCACTACTCAAAAACTGATCAAACATGATCACTTGAGCACCATCAGCAAATTAAGTCACCAAACTGAGCTTCCCAAATCACTAGCGAATTAGCTAGGATTTTCCATAGAGTAACCCAATTCATATCCAACAAGTGCACATGTAGCATGTAATGGGCACATAAAATGTTGAGAACAATGTATAGCATGCTGATCACTCAATTCAATACAGATTAAAAACATTATCAACACATCTTCAAATGCCTCTGGCCTTGGCCAAGCAAAAGAAAGATAATTTCATATTCTTGAAATATAAATCTGCAAAAGCATGTTCCACACTTCCAGCAGGTAGCTGACGGAAAACAATCAAAGACATTTAACCACATACCTATTGTACCTATTGCTGACAGTAAACAACTCTTGTATTTGGTTGATGACAACATGAGATATATAGAGGTGATTACTTTTCCTGTCTCTTGATCTGTTGATCACTATATAGAAAGTTTAGATCAAGTAGAACAAGTTTATTATAGAAAACAACTTGTAATTCCCAACCGCTTGATCTTGAAAATTCACACAAGCCCAAGAAACCAGTAAAACAGTGAAACAGAAGTCAATGTTACAAAAACAATGATATCAGATTGTATATAACTCTGATTCTTCTCAAACTCAATACACAAGAAGTTAAGATCAATTACAACAACTTTGTTATAGAAAGCTTGGATGAAAACTGGCTCAAATAAGCAGGAAAATTCATACTAGAAGAGACTTACATGAAAAAAAAAACACTCATAAAAACCAGAGAGGATAAGAAAAACATTTCAAACAAAACACTATACATAACTGTTAAAGTTCAGTGACTGTTTCTGAACTGAACCAGCTGAGTCACAATGCAACGTGTCTAGCCCAAGTTAACTCCACCGCTTGACTTGATCTGCCTCAAACTAATGCACTTTCCTTGATCTTCAGATCACAGCCGTTCACTACAAACACAATTCATGGCTTCTTCCACTGTCTAGAACTTAAACCTCCATCCTTGATTGATTCAATCTGGACCACACGATCTCGAGAACCAAATCTTTGGACTCTTGCGCCTCGAACTTATGCAATATCAGCGATCAAACAAATCCTCACCATCCGTTTCTTTCCTCCGATCTTCCAAAGCTGCTTTTAACTAACATTCAAATGGATGAAATGAATCAGCTACCCTTCTGCTTTAAACTAATTCCACCAGAACACTGAATTACAGCAACCTTGCTTCTCTGCTTCATCATTTCTGAAATTCACTCAACTTCAATCAATTCTAACATGATCATGAATGATTGAATGCCCATGAGTGGTAATTTAATCTCTAAAAGTCACCCAACTAGAGATTAAAAATAATAAAATTCTTCTTATGAGGCCCATCTTCTATCTAAATCCATTAAATTAGAGTAATTAAAAAGTGATTATATATATATATATGTTTATAAATGAACAGGTTATTAAAATTCACACACTCACTAATCTCTTTAAGAAGGGATGTAACCCAAACGCCACAGATACTTGTACTCTTTGCCACAAGAATTCTGAAACTGTGGATCATCTCTTTTTAGACTGTGTCTATTCTTCCCGTTTTTTGTCCTACTTCTCCAACACTCTTGATCTTCAATCTCTACCTCCCACAGTTTCAAGCATCTGGACCTTATGGTTACCTACATTACATTCAACCATTAGATTGTTGTGGGACTTACTCTCTAGAGCAATTATCTGGAATATTTGGCTGGAACGGAACAACCGCATCTTTCAAAACACTGCATTACCTTTTCCTAAAGTATTATTCAAAATCATTAATATGTTGCTTGCTTGGTTTTCTACAGCTTCTTTACCCCACCGAGCAAACGCGAATGAAGCCTCAAGAAGATAAAAGCGCTCCCTCGACTTTTCGAGCGCACGGATCGCGAGATAACACCGGCAATCTTGACACTCCATTGATTCGAGAGTAATCTACTCCTTCCCTGCACTTTCGGATCGTCCCCGTGACTCCAGACGGATCTCTTCGCTTTCCCAGCTGCCTTATTTGTTTACTCATTTACTTGTATTTTTCTTTTCTGAGTTCTTCACTGCTGGTGAGAACTCTTTACTTTGTTTACCTTGTGAGTTGTACTTTCGAGCTTCGTTTTTTTCAATAAAGTAGTGGTTTATCCACTTTTATCAAAAAAAAAAAATGAACATGTGTCCTGGTTCCACTATTTTTGTTTTCGCTTCCATGAATCTCACAAACTGAAACAGCTGAAACACTCCCACTTTTTCAGTTTCCGGGTCAAATCCATTGAGAGATTTAAAGGTGTCATCTTTCTCCCTTGGTTTGGGATGTTTTTCTAGATCATGATGGGTTCTGAATCTTGATTTGTGGAGTGAGTGTGTAGAAATAGAGTGAAGAGATGATGAAGAAAGGAGTGTACAGAAATATAGAGATACAATAGACTCACAGCACACAAAACATTAAAGACATAAAACAAACACATGTGATTAAAGTTGCCTGCAGTCACGACAAAGCCTGCACTTTTTCTCCACCCAATCACATCTGAAGAAGCTGGCATAAACCATGCATGTACAGTGTAGCCCACTTTGAGACAATTCAGCCGCTTACCTCCTTCAGGCTTCACAGAATAGCATCTTTATCTCTGAGTAGCATTCAACAAGCTATCGTACTCAGAGAATTGTTACACCTAGTGCCTCCCTAAAGTATTCATGTTTTTGAATTGGCAACCCTTTTGCAATGTCTGCAGTTTGGTCATTCGAATCAGCTTGATTGTTTCTTCAGCTATCATCCCTCGAATGAAGTGATAACGTGTATCGATATGTTTGGTGCGGTCGTGAAGCGCCGGATTCTTGGCTATTGCTATTGCTTTTCTTCAAGTAACCTTCTTATCCAGATAGCCTGACATGCCGCCGAAGTTACTGAGACGTATTCAGCTTCAGTGCTCTACAGGGCTGTGATGTCTTGTTTCTTTGAGCTCCACGCTACGACAGCTGAGCCAAGATTGAACACCCAGCTTGAGACACTCTTTCTATCATCCAATGAGCCTCCCCAATCGCTGTCTGAAAAACCAGTGAGTTTTAGTTTGCATGAGTTTCTATATAATAATCCATGGTCCAAGGTTCTTGCCACATGGTATAGGATCCTCTTGACTACACCCAAATGATGCACTATGGGCCGTTGCATGTATCTTGAGACAACTGAGACAACAAACATCAAATCCAGTTTCGTATGTGTGAGGTACAACAAGGATCCAACCAGCCTCCTATACCTCTCGGCGTTGGCTTGACCAGATCCATCTTCTAGTCTCAACTTTTCATTGGTATTCATTGGAGTAGGTTCAACTTTGCAATTAAGCATCCCCGCCTTGCTGAGAAGATCCTCGGCATATTTCTTCTGAGATACGAATACGAACCCATCACCTTGCTTCACTTCCAATCCCAGGAAGTACTTTAGCAATCCTAGGTCCGTCATGTCAAACGAACACATCATGTTTCCTTGAATTCGAGTAGCATCACTTGTGAAGAGCTTAAGTAGATTATATCATCCACATAAATACAGAGGATTAGAATGTGTGAGTTTTCTTAAACTTTGGTGTACGGTGTGGGCTCGTTGGGGCACCGTTTGAATCCTAGTTGAATGAACTGTTGGTCGACCTTGCTGTACCATGTTCTTAGCGCTTGTTGGAGATCGTATAAAGCTTTCTTTAGCCGATAAACTTGTTGTTATTTGCCTTTAACTATGAATCCTTCGGGTTACAAGACGTATACTTCTTCCTTAAGCTCTCCGTTTAAGAATGCAAATTTTACGTCTAGTTGATATAGAGGTCATCCTTGTAAGCACCCACGAATGAGCACATGAATAGTTTCCATGCGTGCCACCGGGGCAAACACTCCGTCAAAGTCTACTCCTTCTCTCTGTGAATGTTGAAATACTTCATGGATCTAAGGAAATTCAGCTTTGCCATGCTTCCTCTGCTGGAATTGAGAATCAGAAATTATGCTTGGCTTGATTCAGCTTCTACAAATGAGAGAAAGACTCCAAATCTGCAGCTTGATCTGTAGAACAAGAATCAAAGGAAAGAAGAAAGGAAACCTAGCTTAGAGGAGAAGAATCATTTCTCATTCATTGCAGTGAATTACAGAGAGATGAGCTATATATATGCTCAAGCTTTAGATCATGACAAGGTTGTTATAACTAATCTAGCGACTCAAGCAATCGTTATAACTGCTTGCTTGAGTTGGCATAAGTTGTACAAAAACATGTGAGAAGCACGTGCTCTCGACCGCAGAAAGAACACCATCTTCTAATCTTCACTTCTAATCAAAACAATAATGAATCAATTATCTTCCTCATTTTGTCTTTAGTTTTGATAATTAAATCTTCTCCAACACCCCCCCGCAAGTGGGAGAGTGTAGATAATCAAAACACTCCCAACTTGGATAGCATCCTTTGATGTTGAGGCCCAGATAATGCCTTTGTAAATATATCTGCTAACTGTAGATGAGAGGGAACATGATGCAGTGAGATTAACCCCGCTTGAACCTGATCTCGGACAAAATGGCAGTCCAATTCAATGTGCTTGGTGCGTTCATGAAAAACAGGGTTCTTTGCTATGTGAATAGCAGCTTGATTGTCACACTTTAACTGAATTGGAACAATTGATTCTACTGTGAGTTCACTTAGCAACCTGGTAAGCCATGAAACTTCTGCACATACTCGACGCATAGACCTATATTCAGCCTCTGCAGATGATAAAGCCACTGTAGTTTGTTTTTTAGACTTCCATGAAATTGGAGATTGTCCCATGATGACATAAAAACCACTGACTGACTTTACTGGTTTGTGGACAAGCAGCCCAATCAGAATCACAGAAAGCTTGCAATTGGAAAGAAGGATTGGAATTCAGATAAATGCCCTGACTAGGATTTGCCTTCAAGTATTTGAGAACATGTAATGCTGCATTAAGATGAGCTATGTATTGTGTTGCCATGAATTGGCTAAAATGTTGTACTGAAAATGTCAAATCAGGCCTGGTATTGGTGAGATAATTCAGTTTCCCAATTAGTCTTCTATATATCGAAGGTTCGAGATAGTAGCTCATCCATAATAGAGGTTAATTTTTAAACCCGCGGCAAAGAAGGGCTTGAAACTGGGGAACAATTCTCACAATTAAACTCTTTAAGTAAATCTAGTGTGAACTTCTTTTGAGTTAAGATGTAGCCTCCTTCATGTTGTACTGCTTCTATTCCCAGAAAGTAATGTAAATTGCCGAGATCTTTGATCTTAAATTTTTGATCAAGATATTCCTTCAATTTCTGCATTTCATCCAAATCATCTCCTGCCATTAGAATATCATCAACATATACTGCAAGGAAAACAATTTTCCCATTGGTTTTCTTATGAAAAAGTGAGTAATCATTCTTTGAATGTTGATATCCTCTCTCTTTTAATGCTTCAGAAAGCTTATAATGCCACTGTCTTGAAGCTTGCTTAAGGCCATATAATGATTTCTTCAATCGCAAACTAAATTTCGAAGCTTCGACGATTAAGTCCTCAGTGGTCTTTTCATATAAACTTCTTCATGTAAATCACCATGTAGAAAGGCATTGTTGACATCCAATTGAAAGAGTTGCCAATGTTTTTTAACTGCCACTGCTATTAGACTTCTTACTCGTGGTCATCTTGACTCATTTGGAGAAAAAAAGTTTCGATGTAATCAATGCCATATTTCTGGGTGAAACCTCTAACCACCAATCTGGCCTTGAACCTTTCCACACTTCCATCTGATTTGTGCTTTACTTTATAGATCCACTTGCAGCTGATGGGTTTTTTTCCTTTGGGCAAGGGTACCAAATCCCAAGTATTATTGTCTTCTAGAGCTTTAAACTCTTGCTGCATTGCTTCTTTCCAGGCAGAATTATTTATTGCTTCCTCATAAGTTTGTGGCTCAACTATATTAGATAATAGTGCAAGCATGTTTGGATTGTGATGTGAAAGTGAAGTGAAAGAAATATGTTTAGGTGTGACACAAGAATTGGTTAGGGTATGAGCACAATTAATTGCACAAGGTAATGAAAAATGTGAGGAAGTAGTTTTGGCTGTATTGCAGACATAGTCATTCAAATAGGCTGGAGCATTATGTGTTCTAGTAGACTTTCTAAAAGGTATGGAACTTTGATTTGTCATGGTAAATTCACAAGGATTTGGTACTGCATTTGGTGGTGAATAAGAGTTTGAATTCAGATTTGTAGTGGAATGACCATTTGGAATGGAAAGATTTTGTGAAATTGTGTTAGGAAAAGTGTCTGATAATGAAATTGGAGAGAAGGAACAGTCACTGGAAAAGTTGTTCTTAACTTCATTGAAAGGAAAAACATTTTCATGAAAAACTATATTCCTAGAAACAATGATTTCAAGAGTATCAAAGAGAAGGACCTTGTAACCTTTTTTACCAAAAGGATATCCAAGAAAAACACCAGGTTTGGCTCTAGAAGTAAATTTGTCTTTAAATTTTTCAGTGTTTGTCACAAAACACAAGCAGCCAAAAACTCTAAGGTAGGAGTAATCAGGTTTAACTCCAAACAATATCTCAAAAGGGGTTTTATTCTTCAGAAGTTTACTTGGAAACCTATTAATCAAAAAAGTTGCAGTAAGAATACATTCACCCCAATATTTGATGGGCAATTTAGACTGAAATAAAAGTGCACGAGCTGTTTCTAAAATGTGTTTATGTTTTCTCTCTACTACTCCATTTTGTTGTGGAGTATAACTACAGGTTGTTTGGTGAATGATTCCTCTCTCTGCAAAGAATTTTTTTAAATCCTCTGAACTTCCCAATTCAAAAGCATTATCAGTTCTAATCTTCCTAATTTTCACCTGAAATTGTGTATCTATCATCTGAATGAAATTTTTTAGAGTAAAGGAAGCATCTCTTTTAGTTTTTAAAAGGAAAGTCCAGGTGGTTCTGCTAAAATCATCTACAATTGTAATGAAAAACTTAAAACCTTGATGAGTTTCTGTATTATAAGGTCCCCAAGTGTCTACATGAATTAATTCAAACATTGAAGAAGTGTGGATGTGACTATGAGGAAAAGGTAACCTGTGCTGTTTGGCTTGTGGACAAACATTGCAAATCATTAAAGAATCAGACTTCAAATTAGAGCTTAGCAAAGATAGCATTTTTATTTTGTGTAAAGGAAGATGCCCTAATCTAGAATGCCAAAGTTCAAACTCAGTATTATTACAAGAAGTAATAAAGTTGTTTGGAAACAAGGAAGAAGTAAAATGTGAACAAGTTTGTGATATATCAGAAACAGAATTCAGAATTGAATCTACTGTTGTATTTGCTCCTTTAGCCGTCTGTGAATGAAGGAGGAAAAGCCCTTTATATGCTCTACCAAGAACCAGTGGCCTCTTCAGTGAAGGGCCCTGTAGAAAACAAAGATTAGAGGTAAAAATAACTCTACAGCTTAGCTGTTGAATTAGCTTGGTTATAGATAAAAGATTGAATTGGAATTCTGGAACAAACAAGACTTGAGTAATACTCAAATTGTCTGCAAGGATAATTGTGCCAACATGAGAAACAAGAATTTCAGAACCGGTGGGAAGAGTGATCTGAATAGATTTTGGTAGAGCATGTAGAGAGTCAAAGGAATCAATATCATGGCACATGTGGTCTGAAGCACCAGTATCTATGATCCAGGTATTATGTGAAGGGAATTGCTTGCTACTATTAAGAACATATGAGCTGATTAAATGTGGAAAAGAAGTAGAAGATATACCTGCCATAGTGAGTGAAGATGTAGAAGCTAAATTTGCATTTCCATTTCCAAAAGAAGCCATCTGTATTGCATCCTGCTGTTGCATTGAAACTTTGCAAGTATCATTCAGCATATCCATTAATTTGTTAAATTGTGCAGTAGTCAGTTCAGGTATGTGAGAAACTTCAGCATTATTCCCTTGGACATGAGCTGCCATTCTCTTTCCATTATCTCTATTATTTTTCCGAGGATTTGGATATCCATGCAATTTAAAGCATCTGTCTCTTGTGTGTCCAGGCTTCTTACAATAGTCACACATCATCCTCTTGTAATCTGGTTTATTCCTCCAGATTCAGTCGAGAAAAATTCTTGTTAACTTGATTATTTGAATTTCCAGACAATCCTGCATTCATGGAAATTATTTCAGAGGAGAATTGAGCACCTGAAGATATCTCTCTTTGCTTTTCTTCCCCGAATTAACGAGAGAATAAACCTCTATAATGTAAGGTAGAGGTTTAATCATTAAAATATTACTCCTCACTGTGTTATAAGTCTCATTTAAACCCATTAACAATTGCAACAGCTTCCGAGTTTCATCTTCCTTCTGCTGTTCAAGTAATGAACCACAATTACATGGATAAACTTTTGACAAGCTCTGAATCTCATCCCACAACTTTCTGATTCTAGTGAAATAGGAAGTGACTGAACTGGACCCCTGTGTAACTTGA
The DNA here is from genome assembly GCF_009730915.1 of Dioscorea cayenensis subsp. rotundata. Classification (NCBI taxonomy): domain Eukaryota; kingdom Viridiplantae; phylum Streptophyta; class Magnoliopsida; order Dioscoreales; family Dioscoreaceae; genus Dioscorea; species Dioscorea cayenensis. The sequence continues at coordinate 5,713 of NW_024086839.1, read as the reverse complement.
CTGAGTTCATTCTGCAATTGATAAAGTAGAGGACCATTTTGCTGACCAAATCTTATTTCCAATTCTCGCCAAATGTCATATGCTGTCTTTAAGTAGACAACACTTTTCGAAAATTTCGTAAAACACCATTCAAGAACAGTGAAATAACCATGCTATTACATCTTTTCCCAACTTTTGCAACTCGGGAGAATCTATTTCGAGCTTCTTGCAAGCACCATTCACATCAATTTTGTTCTTGGCAGTAAGTGCAATCTCCATTGCTCTTTTCCAAGAACCATACCCTCTGCCACTGAAAGGCTTGGACACAAGCATCATCCCTGGGCTATCAGATGAGCTTAAAAACAATACATCCGAAGAATCCATTGATGTTCTCTCACAGTTGAAAAAAGTTTCTGACATAAATCTCAACACAGAAAACCTTTTCTAAACTTGAACCTCTGAATTCCCCAAAGGAAAACAAGAAAGGATAAAAAAAACAGTCTCAAGAAACCCAATCAGGACTTTAAAAACACAATGAACATCCTCATATCTCAGCTTAGCATGGGTACAACATCCAAAACATATTAAATTCTGCTCAGATCTTAAGAAAAGATCAAAAAAGTCTCAAGAAACCCAATCAGGACTTCAGAAACACAAAGAAAATCCTCAAATTTCAGCATAGCATGGATAAAGCATTCAAAACACATTAAATTCTGCCCAGATCCTAAGAAAAACGCAGCTCAAACCTCAGAGCTCTGATACCATGTTGAAATACTTCATGGATCTAAGGAAATTCAGCTTTGCCATGCTTCCTCTGCTGGAATTGAGAATCGGAAATTATGCTTGGCTTGATTCAGCTTCTACAAATGAGAGAAAGACTCCAAATCTGCAGCTTGATCTGTAGAACAAGAATCAAAGGAAAGAAGAAAGGAAACCTAGCTTAGAGGAGAAGAATCATTTCTCATTCATTGCAGTGAATTACAGAGAGATGAGCTATATATATGCTCAAGCTTTAGATCATGACAAGGTTGTTATAACTAATCTGCTGACTCAGCAATCAGTTATAACTGTTTGCTGAGTTGGCATAAGTTGTACAAAACATGTGAGAAGCACGTGCTCTCAGTCTGTAAAGAACACCATCTTCTAATCTTCAGCTTCTAATCAAAACAATAATGAATCAATTATCTTCCTCATTTTGTCTTTAGTTTTGATAATTAAATCTTCTCCAACAGTGAATAACCCTTAGTAACAATTCGAGCCTTTCTTTTGTGTAGTGAACCATCAGCATTATACTTTGATTTGAAGATCCACTTCAGACTGATTGCGCGCAGTCTTTCCTTCCGGTAAGTTGGTGAGTTCCCACGTATGATTTCAGTTGATGGAGTTCAACTCTTCATGCATAGATGTCTTCCACTTGTCATTCTTTATGGCTTCTTCAAGAGTTGTGGGATCTGAAACAACAAGTGCAAATTAACAAGTGTTGTAAATGTCAGTGAGAGCCCTATACCTTACTGGTGATGTTGGAACTTCTGCCTCTAACTCGAAGGTATTTGCTTGAATATGTGTTGCACTTTGGTAGGAGAGGTGTTTCCAACATGTGTATTGACAATCACGTACTCTAGTGGAGTTGTGTGAGGCTTGAACCAGCAGTCCCAATGAACATCTTCAAAGAAGCATACATTCCGGCTGATCTTTACCTTCTCTGATTCAGGATCAAATAATTTATAGCCCTTTGTTTCTTCACAGTATCCAATAAAAACACACCTTTGTGTTTTGGAGTCCAGTTTCTTTCGAAACTGTGAATCAATCAACATATGAGCAATGCATTCGAACACCCGAAAATAACCAACTGATGGCTTCTCTCCTTTAAGGACCTCATAAGGTGTGATGTTTTGGACTGCACTACTAGGCGATCGGTTGAGTATATGAACTGCAGTAGCGACCGCCTCTGCCCAGAGAGTTGTGGAAACCATCATCTCCTTCAACATTGATCTAGCCATCTCCATGACGGTGCGGTTTTTTCGCTTAGCGACGTCGTTTTGTTGAGGAGAATACGGTGCCGAGAGCTACCTTTGGATGCCTTGGAGTTCACAGTATTCTCTAAAGTCTTTAGAAATGAACTCACCCCCTCTATCAGTTCGGAGAACCTTTAGCGTGTGATTCAATTGCTTCTCCACCTTGGTCTTGAAGGTTGTGAAGCATCTTAATGCACCTGACTTGTTTGGAAGGAAGTGAACCCAACTGCAGTGAGTAGGAACACATATGCATTCCCTCCAAGTGATGGTGTCTGCATAGGGCCCATTAATTCAGCATGGATAAGTTCAAGGGGTGCTTTTGCTCGTCTTGTCGACTCTGCAGAGAATGGTTGTCTCATCTGTTTTCCAAGAAAGCAGCCTTCACATGGGTCTACTGGTGTGATGCTTGGAAGCCCTTCAACAAGGTGTTTATCCTTTAGGAGCTGCAAACTTCTAAGGTTTAGGTGTAAATACCTGTGATGCCACAGCTAGGAATCTTTGTCATCTCCGAGAGCCACCTGAGCTGCACCAATGTCACCAGCCTTTGATTACTTACATGAACTAGTAATACTAATAATATACAAGGAATGCAAAAAGTTAAGAGAACTATTTAAGGTGACATACATGACGTTTGAATAATTTTTGCGTTGGGAGCATTGAGAGGCTAATTTATTAAAATAATGTTGTTTTTTTTATTAATTTTCAAAATACGCATTTCTGTAATTATTTACGGAAATTCCCGTTTTGTATTTTTTTATTATTATTTTTAAAATTAGCGGGTCCCACTGTTATTTTTTAATATTTAAATTTAATTTTTTTAAAAAAACAGAGGGCCGTTATATTTTTAATATTAAATTTTTATTTTTTTAAAAACTGCCGGTCCCGGTAGTTTTTAAATTAAAAATATTTTACATCCAAACCCTTATAATTTTTTTAAATTTTTTTTATAATTTTTTTTCTCACTTCTACTATGTAATTTTTACTTTCACTAATTGTAATCAGCTGTTAATAATTTAAATAAATAATTTTAATATTTTTTTATAATAAAGGGGTTATTGGGATGAATTATTAGTGGTATGTGGCACCTACCCCATTCATGAGAGTCATTGGATGTAGACATGGCCACTTGCTCAGAATCGCCCGGATATGGCTCGAGAACCGCCGATTCATGCTCTGAACCGCCGATTTACTGTTTCAGGAAAACCTTGAACGGAACCGAACCGCCTAGGCAAGGTTCGGGATCGGTTCGGTTCGCTCCGGCTTACAGCGGTTTGGTTCAATCTGCTCCCGGTCATTTGGCTCATACATGCTCGATTCGGTTTTTAACTAAATAATTCAATAATTCAAATTAATTAACACAAAAAAATACAAGAATTAATTTAATACTAATATAAGCCCTTTGCAATCATAGATTTAACTAAGCACTTTGCATTTAATGATAGTAGGTTCGGTTAGTAGGATACTAAAAGATACCCTCAGGTTTCAATGTTTTATTTATTTTTGTTGTTATTATTTTTTTAATGCTCATGTATGTTATTTGTTTTTCTTTAGGAATTGTTTTTATCCTTTTTGATTTCTAGTATACTTATATAAGTCTGCATAGTTTACAAATTGAAAACCTTGGGAGTTTTATCTATATATATAAATGATCAACAAAATCAGGCAAATTGATATATATACACATATATATTCATGTTTATTTTATTTTATTTATTTATATATTTTTAATGATTCAAATGTTTTTACATGAGAAAGCATTTTACTCAAGATATTTTTCATTTATATAAAAATAAATATAATTCAATATGAACTACGTTAATTTTGTAAGTTTCAAAAACGAAAGATATATAAAAGTCTAGTCTTTGTTTTTTTATATTAAATTATAAAAAAATAATATGAAAATCTACTAAAGAATTGAATATTTAAGTACTTCTCGTTAATTAAATTGTTTTAATAAATCCATATTTAATTTGTATCTAATAATTTGTGGCATAATCAATTAATTATAATCTCTATCCTCTTGCATGAGTAACAAAGTTTCGCATGGCACGATGACATATAAGTTGGACCGAATGTCACAAATCGACCTAATCACTAATCAAGTATTCGTAATCGACCTAATCAATAATCAATTTGGTTAATATATTTAATTAATTATTTAAAAATATCTTTTAAGCGTACGATTACTTAATTAATTACTAATTAATGATATTAACAAAATAAAAACCTAATAATAAATGACGTTATTTATATAGTATGACATTATTCATATTATATTTATATAATATAATACTGAACTTTGTTTTCAACGCTTTTCGGTTAACCAGATGCGAAATCGCCGGCTGATCCCAGATACTGGAACCACGGCTCCACTTGTTAAATTTTTGAATCGGAATCGAACCTTATACGAAGGTTCCGGCTTTTTAGCTTTTAGTGACGTGCCTTTTCTTTTCCCGGCTTTTTGGCTTTTAGGGATCTGCTACGGTTTTTCCCGTCTCCGGGCTTTTGGGCTTAGGGACTGCCACGATTTTTCCTGGTCCTGCCTCGGGTTTTTGCATGCCTTCGGCTCCTGCCCTGGGCTCCACCTGCTCGCCTCAAAACTGGTTATCAGACTGATCACGATCACCGCATCCATTTGTAGGCTGAGTGCTATAAGCCTCTAAATCTCTTTTCTAAACACACTAAGATTTTTATAAGAAAAATTATCAATGCATAAAAGTTGTTATTTACTTTTTGTCATTGTAGCTTTTATTTTGTTGCAAAGTTATTTAATCTTTATATTGAATCCAGCAAAAATTCATATTCTCGTTATACTCAATATAAATTCGCTAGATTTAATGTAAAAATAAAAAACAACTTTTGTAAAAAATAAAAACCATAACGACAAAAAATTTTAAATAACGCCTTTTTCTCAGATTGATAATTTTTTTCTTATAAAAATATTTCATGTTTTAGAAAAGTTCTAGAGGCTTTATATATGCCTCCACCTAATAAAATTACCACGGGATCAATTTCATCCAACGACTCTACGAATGTGAGGGTCACATACCACCAATAATTCATCCCAACAACCCCCTTATTATGAAAAAATATTAAAACTATTTATTTAAATTATTAACATCTAGTTACAATTAGTGAAAGTAAAAATAATATAGTAGAAGCGAGGAAAAAAAATTATAAAAAAATTTAAGAAAATTATAAGGGTTTGGATGTAAAATGTTTTTAATTTAAAACTACCGGGACCGCAGTTTTTAAAAAAATAAAAACTTAATATTAAAAATATAACGTCCCCTCTGTTTTTAAAAAAAATTAAATTTAAATATTAAAAAATGACAGTGGGACCCGCTAATTTAAAAAATAATAAAAAAATACAAAATGCGCATTTCCATAAATAGTAACAGAAATGCTTATTTTGGAATTAATAAAAAAAAACATTATTTTAATAAATTATCCGAGTAGTAGCATTTAAGCCAGTGTAACTTTCACTTGTTCCCAAATTACAATGAGCAAAAGGAAGAAACTTTCAAATTATACAAAAACTATATATATATATATATATAGTCTGGAATAAGGTTCCAGACTGGTACTAGTCTAAAATAGGATTCCATACTCGTACAAGCTTGGTGTTATAATCTTTTAACCAAGCATATATGAGCAAAAGGTAGAAACCTTCAAACTATACATAAACTATATATATACATATACATGGTCTGAATAAG
>NW_024086838.1:0-74408 GCF_009730915.1 Dioscorea cayenensis subsp. rotundata | reverse complement strand
ACCCTCCCAACCTAGCTTTGTCTAGCGCTCGTGGTGTGTCACTCACTCACAAGGTTACCAACAAGAACTCTCAACCCTAGTGTCACTCTGGGGAAATGTTCATACAATCAAGCATTCAAGGTTTGGAACTCACAATATACATCAATTTATTGAAAGCATAATAAAGAAGTTCAATGAAAGCGAATGCATCCTAGGGGTTCACAATCATCCAAGTACCCACTAGGGGTTTAGCTCTCCATGGAGCTTAATACAATCAAAGAAATCGAATGTAAAAAGCAATGAGTCCATAAAGAAACCCCCTTGATGGTTGTGTCGATGGTCTTGTGGAGAGTCCTCTACTACGTCGTCAAAGATTCCTTCAGTCCGGGTATAGGATGCGCCTCGATCGAAGCTCCCCTACCAACCTTCTTCCTAATGGAATCACGATGTCGAGCCGTAGAACTTCCCCTAAAACCTTGGCCAATACCCTCGAAAACCCTGGCCGAAGTCCTCTCGGAAGTTTGGGGAAAAAGATGGAGAAAAAGAATACCAAAAATCGGGGCTGAAATCGGCTTTAAATAGGGCTGGAATCGAGGCGACTCCCGCAGGCGTGTAAGGGACACGCGCCCGTGCGGAGTCTCCACTGCGGCCGTGGATAATTTACCACACGCCCTTGTGGATTCTCTATTTCTCTCGGTTTCTCGGCCGGTGTGGCGAGTCTTTGCTATAGTAGTACTACGGTGTTGCCTACGAGTACTCTACTTCGATCTTCGACACGATTACCTTCCCTAATTCTATACTTTCATTGCGGTAACGCTCAACATAAGGAATAAGCGGCTTCGCATTCAGTATCGCTACTAAGAACTTACTCGGTCACTCTAGGGAAATGTTCACTACAATCAAGCATTCAAGGTTGGGAACTCACAATAAACATCATTAATTGAAAGCATAATAAAGAGATTCAATAAAACAAATACATCCTAGGGGTTTACAAATACCCAAGTACCCACTAGGGGTTTAGCTCTCCATGGAGCTAAGTACAATCAAAAGAAATAGAATGTAAAAGCAATGAATCCATAGAAAACCCCCTCGATAGCCTGTTCGATCGACTTGTGGAGAGTCCTCTACTCGATGCAAAGGGATCCTTTGTCAGACCTAGGATACACCTCGCCGGATCGGTGCCGGCGAAAAGTTCTCCCAATAACCTTCTTCCAAATGATGAGCGATGTCGGAGCTGTAGAACCTCTCCAAAACCCTAGCCAATACCCCTCAAAACCCTAGCCGAAGCCCTCTCTCAAGTTGGGGAAAAGATGGAGAAGAGAATCTTGAAATCGGGGTTGAATCGGCTTTAAATAGGGCTAGAATCGAGGCGACCACATGGGCACTGTGGTTTTATACACGCCCATGTGGAATTTCCACAGGCGTGTATAATTTCTACTACGATGCCGGCTGAATAGCTTCTCGAATCCATACTTTCATCGGGGAGTAGCATAAGCGGGACTGCGTTCACGTCTTGGATCACTTGCTTCTTCAATGATAGACAAGTTGGTGGAGCTCTTGCTCTATGTGCATACGTCGAGAATGCTCGAGTGTGACTTCCTTGTGCCCCTCAAATGGATGTGCCAATTAGAATCACGAGGAGGTTGGCACACACTCTAGCATCTCACACCCGACCTATGTCTTCGATGTTTGAACCTTAGCAAGATTTCCTCCAAAAATCGGTGCATTGTGATCCACATTGGCTTCTTTCCTTCATAATCGGCCTTACAACCCTACCTACGCAAAGTAACATAAAAAAACACATATTAGTGTAAAAACCCGAGAAAAAGTAATGCTCAACATAAGGAATGAACACTTCTCATTCATATCGCACAAGCACTTATCAAACTCCCCCACACTTAAGCTTTTTGCTTGTCCTCAAGCAAAAAAATTAAACGATACATGTCATCAATGAAGAAAAATATTGAAAGTGCTTGGCCTTCTTGGGTTCACCAACACTAAACATGAAAGATCAAAGCTCTAGCTAAAAAAACTTGAATCAAAAAGGACAACAAACCGAAATCGGGTATGCGTGTGTGAACTCACTCAAAAAGAACCCAAGGTATACTCCTCAAAGTTCATACTCCTCAAAGTTCTAAGTACAAGGGACTTATTTATCTACAAAAGGGATAACAATTTCAAAGATGGTAGTAGCTTCACACATCCTCTAAGGTAGCCCTTTTCAAAGCGGCCGCTAAGGTGGCTTTCACACTTTCAGGTGGTAGCTCTTTCTACGGAGTGGTAGCTTTCACTCATCATATGAGATAGCTTTTTCTCTCATTAGGGGCATAGCTAGTATCCAACTTATGAGAGTAGCTTCATACTCTGAGGGTGGTAGCTCTTTCCACCCAACAAGCACAAATAAACAACTTTTTATTTTTATTTTTTTATTTTTCTTATTTTTTTATAATTTAATACAGAAACAACTACAACTAGTCCTTTAACATCAAACATGAGTTTCCAAAAGAGTTTAAAAGAGTGAATAGTGCCTTGAGGTGTAAATCGGGCAAAAAATTCCTAGAAATTCAAAGCAAAACTAGAGCATGAAAATATTCAATGTTAAAAAAATTCTCCTAAACTTAAGAATATGATCATTGCAACTAGGGTGAACCGCCATTGGCTATGTGAGCATATATCAATCAAGAACAATAGAAAAAGATGTGTGCACTATGAAACTCCACCCCACACTTAAGATGTACATTGTCCCCAATGTACACATGGAAACTCACTCAAAAATGTATATCATTCAAAAGAAAATGTGTTAGAAGCAATCAAAACAATACTCCCCTGACTCCTAGTGTTGCGTTTAATGAAGCTAATTCCATGGGAGTAGTGTTCCGAGCCAGGGTTTAGTGAAAGCTCACGGCCAAGTGCCTAAGCACCTTGGCCGTGCCCATGACTAAGTCTCAATTGCCATGATGACAAGACCATCCCTTGCGCATACACAAGGGGTTCGGTGAAGCTCAATAAAAAAACAAAAAAACAACTCGAGTATATATAAAATGATAGACATTGAATACAACTCGAGATGCAAAATGAAAAATAAACTCGAGAAGGAGAATCCTTTACGAGTGAACAAATCTAAAATGAAATGCATAAAAAGCAAAAATAAAAGTAAAAGTCAAGTGTCGGGTGTAGCCCTCGGGGCACCGGTCTCTTCTTGAGTGAAAGCAGCACATGGTGGGTCCACGGTGCAGGGGATAGAGGATAGAGATGCTAGAGGTGCCGAGGGAGCACGAGGGTCCTCGGACGCCAAGACATATGATTAGGCGGCGTCTCGCTCTAAGATGCTGTTGTGTCGTCGAAAGCGTGCCATGAACTCTGTGTAATGAGTGACCTGCATAACCCTAATCTCGGCAATCTCTGCTCGAGCGTCAGCCACCTCTGCCCGTATCACTCCCACCTCATTCTCAAGCCTCTCAAAGCGATCATGGGCCCGAGATGGTGAAAACATACACACGGGGGGTGCGTCCTCTGCCGCCGGAGTTGCCTCGGTCTCCATCGGTGCCGGCTGAGGCTCGGGGGTAGGCTGGGAAGCTTCAGCATGATCACCCTCATACTCAGCTATCTCTGGAGCTGGTAGTACTAAACTAAAGTATAAACCCCTGTCCGAACTCTGCGGTCTATGCCCATCAATCTCAATATCTCTAAACTCAGGGGGGTAGGTATACTCGTCTTCTCATTACAATTGAAGCCAAAGAGACCCATGTGCAACACTAATCTCGTAATGTAGGGGACCGAGAAGATCGCTCTAGTCTAGCATAATGCCCACGATGTACGATGTACTCTGCCATGATGTGTCCTAAGTGAATCGGTATGCGCTACACCATCGAGTACAAGTATAGAAGCTCCTGCCAGCACAGAACACCAGTGCTATCACCACGGCCATTCACCGACATACTCATGATGGCATGTAAATATCTGTATACAGGTCGGGAAAGGCACGTAGCCTTGGACATCCCCGGCTCATACTGACCCTGACCACATAGTACTCTGTAAGCACTCTGCGGGTTCAAGGCTCTAGGGGTAGTGAGTCGATGGCGGGTGTACTCCTCGGTGTTTGTGAATGCCTCCTCATACAAGCCAAGCGAGGCGAAAAAAATGGTGGCCGCTCAAGCTATGGTGGTGTCAAGTGCTCTAAACTAAATAGTGTCCAAAGTGTCGAAGTTCGCGTAAGATCTATCAAACTCGAATGATGATAGCACCTCGAGTGCAAACTCTCGGATGACTGGCTCTCTAATCGTCAATAAGCGCCGCCAACCACTGGTTTGAAACGAGATCCTCAACCTCATCGGTGAACTCATCTCCCTAGCTGTAGATCTCTCGGTATACTTATGTCCGAGGGAGTCGAGTGCATGCGAGACCGGAGTTTTCGACAAGCGCTCATAGCCGAACTGATGCTCGGGAATCGCTGAAACTCATGCCATTAGGGTTCGAGGGGATGACTCACGCGACCTCTTATCGACTTGCTTCTTGGACCCGAGGTGCTCGTGTCTGCCAAAAATTTGAAAGCGAAATCAATCAAACAAGTTGATAAAAATAATGTTGCGAAATCTACGCGGTTGTGTGGAATTTCCATGCGCCGTTGATGAATCCACGGGCGTGAAAACCACAGCGGCGCTTCAAAAAAATCCAAAAATACAACTTAAAAATACTTCTAACTTCATTCTAAACATAAATCATCTTTCAGATAGAAGAAATGAATCATTATTAACCAGATTAATCGATGGAATCCATGAATTGGTGAAGAAAATAATAAATAGGGCTTACCGACTAGATGGGATAAGCAAATGAAGAGCTGGCAGGAAAAACCTTGCAAAAAAATTCTACCAAATTGGCGCTACGAAATCGGAGAATGATGTTTTCAAAGCGAATAGAGGAGGTGAAGAGGAAGAGAAACTATTCTTCTTTAAAAAGAACTCGCGACCCTTTACGTTACGTGCATCCACGCAGGGCGTGTGGAAATTGCCCGCCTTTGTCGCCTCATTACAAAGAGATCCATAGGGGGCGCATCGCGCCCACATGCGCCCTCACGGAAAAACACTCATCGACTCATTTGCTCTCGCAGGGCGTGCGGAAAAATACCCATGCCCATGCGCCCAGAACCACAAGGGTGGCCGCGCCCTCGTGGCTTCTCTGGACATCCGAGAAAAAAATACCAAGTGTTCTACGCCCGATGCGGAAATTCCGCGCAGGCGTGGTTTACCCATGCCCAACTCACGAGGCGAGCCACATGCCCTGTGTCTTCTCGAGATGGAGAACTCCTCTGCAGAGTTTTGCCGGGCAGTGTGGAAATTACCCACACCCGTGCAATTTTCACAAGGTCACCCACATGGGCGAGTCCACGCCCCTGTGTGCTCTCGGGATAATCTTCCCAACTCTGCAAGGATTCATGCGCCCGTCGCGAGTACCGGCGGTCGTGTGGCGGTCGCATGGTCGTTCACGAGGGGCCGCCATGCATCTTGTGCCTTCTATGGATGAGCTCGCGATTGCAAATCCACGGGCGTGCAGAATTTCCACACCCCCGTGTATTTTCTCTGGATGCCTTAGAAAAGTCTGCAGGCTCTGCAGAAAATCTCTGAACATGTTTACACACTCAAAAGCACTGCCCTATTATGCAAATTTTTACCGGTGAAAAAAACATGAAAATAGAGCTCAAACGACTAAACTTCGCCAATTCCACATGAAAACACAAGATGAATACTTAAAGCCCACAAGAAAATCTCAGCACAAGCATCTAAAAATCAAGACACCAACACTCAACAGATTATTCATGCAAACAAACTAAACTAAAAGCTAAGAAAACAGTAAACACTTGGGTTGCCTCCTAAGAAGCGCTTGTTTAACGTCACTAAGCTTGACATACCTTGTCTTACCTCACGGGGGTTCATAGATGAAGTTTGCCCTCTTACCCATGACTTGAAAGCATGATGAGCACAATCTCTTGAAAGTAGGCGGTGTATTATCGGGCTTGGGACCACCTAGCAATGGTTCATCCAACTCCTTCCGTTCACGGACGCCTCCAACTGACCTTGGAGTGTTTACGGTGGTGTCTCCTAGCCCTCTTCATTTTCTGGAGCACCTTCTTCAAGATCCCGGGATAGATGGTACTTCTTCCGTCGATCCAAAACATCATTACATCTTCATGTGCCTCCTCTTCGTCGAACAAACCTTCATATGGATCCGGATTGAACATTTCCTGCATGTATTCATCAACAATCTCATCAGTAGTGTCTAGAAAGTATCCGGCCTAAAGAGCTTCCCGAATCCATACTTTCATTGGGGTAATGCAAATGGGCACATGTTCAGGTCGTGGATCACTTGCTTCTTCAATGGTAGACAAGTTGGTTGAGCTCTTGTTCTATGTGCATACGTCGGAATGCTCGAGTGTGACTGCCCTTGTGCCCCTCCAAATGGATATGCCAATTAGAATACGAGGAGGTTGGCACACACTCTAGCATTTCACACCCGACCTATGTCTTCGTGTTTGAACCTTAGCAATATTTCCTCCAAAATCGGTGCATTGTGATCCACATTGCCTTCTTTCCTTCATAATCGGCCTCACAACCCTACACGCATGAAATTAACATAAAAAAACACATATAAGTGTAAAAAAACCCAAGAAAAAGTAATGCTCAACTTAAGGAATGAATGCTTCACATTCATATCGCACAAACACTTATCAAACACTGCTATAGTAGTCCACCAAAAAAATACCCCGAATCGCACTTTTCATCGATGCAACATAAAGCGACCACCGTCTATTGATAAGTGCTTGAGTAGATATATTTTTATATATGTTTTATATGAATTGAGCATCATTTTTACCATTTTTTATGCCTCATATTGTGTATTTGGTGTTCTTTTATGCATATAGGTTGTGAATGCCTTGAAGAGTAAAAAGGCAGCAAAGATAGACTATAAAGACACAATGTTGAGAGTTCTTGTTCAATTCAAGGACTAAGACACAAGAGGAGTTCATAAACATGGAGATGTGTGCCAATTTCCAAGAAGATTCAAGTCAATTCACTAGTTGGAAGGGCATAAAGGCAGCCACATCTTCATGTTCCTTCTCTTTGTGAAGATTGCAAGATCTCTCAAAGATACGTCGATGAAGAAATAGTTTATAGCCTACCACATGGACGTGTGCTCGACTGTAGCAAAATTACTGTTCACGCGCCCACGCGAAAATTCCATGTGCCCGCGTGGAAATTCCTGCGACCCGCGGCGGCGTGGAAAAATCCCTGCGGACGCGTGAGGGAGCGCGTGGCGAGTGCGATTTTTGGGCATCAAATAGGCCTTTTGCCCTATTTTTTTGAGGACATTTGGCGAGGGTTTTTCTCGAGCACTTTGAAGGCAAAGGCGGCTAGGGGTTTTTGGAGGAGGTCTTTGGCGATATTGGGGGTGTCCATCACCAACTTTGATAAATTTTCTCTCTGTCATAGCATAGAGGGAGCCTTCGGCAACCTAGCTTCTGAGAAGGATTCTTCAAGACGTTGGGCGACCCATGACAAGCTCCCCTTGCGTATATCCATAAGTACAGCTGGTTTGTCGAGTAATAATCCCGGGTGGCGGGGTCGAGATCCACGAGGGAGTAGGGAGTAAAAAAATACTTAATTTGATTCTTAGCTATGTGAAAGATCGGTGATAAGGAGTGTGATAATGATTCAATTCTCAACAATAAAAAGCAACAAGAATGAGAGCAAAAAGTAAAGAAGGGGGTAAGACAATCGATAGAGATGGGGTGCCGGATAATTCTCCGCCTAGGATAATTGTTTCAAGTGCAAGAACCCTCTATTATGTTTTCCTAATCAATGCAATTGTGAGTCGTGGAAATCCTTAATTACATAGTCCCAAATCTAAGGTCAACTATGCCTAACTCTATACATGTCCCGGGAGGAGAAATCGAACAATCTCAACACCTCGCTTTTCGCATAGAGTTGCAATGAGTTCTAGGGATTCCAAGTGATAAATATCTTCCTTAATATAGAACTAACCCTTTGGTCTAGGGTGGAAAGGTCCCTAACCACAATTAAGCCCTAGATACTAAGATCACCTCAGCGCTTCACTCCGTTGCACTGCGCAACTAAGCCCAGTGAAGTTCATCCCTTAGACCAGTCACTCTATTATGACCGCAAAGAACTCGAGAGCGGAGGTAGAATCTATCACGCCCGGGACGGGGAATGGGTACGCTCTTGTACTTCTCGACTCACCCTCTCAACCCTCTCCAACTTAGCTTTGTCTAACGCTCGTGCTGTGTCACTTACTCACAAGGTTACCAACAAGAACTCTTAACCCTAGTGTCACTCTAGGGGAAACATTCATACAATCAAGCATTCAAGGTTGGAACTCATAATAAATATCAATTTATTGAAAACATAATAAAGAGGTTCAAAAAAACAAATACATCCTAGGGTTCACAATACCCGAGTACCCACTAGGGATTTAGCTCTCCATGGAGCTAAGTACAATCAAAGAAACAGAATGTAAAAGCAATGAATCCATAAAGAAACCCCCTCGATGGTCATGTCAATGGTCTTGTGGAGAGTCCTCTACTCGTCCCAAGGGATCCTTTGTCCGGCCTAGGATACACCTCGCCGGATTGGTGCCGACGAAAGCTCTCCCAATAACCTTCTTCCAAACATGGTGCGATGTCAGAGCCGTAGAACCTCTCCAAAACCCTAGCCAATACCCTTCAAAACCATAGCCGAAGCCCTCTCACAAGTTGGGGAAAAGATGGAGAAAAGAATACCCAAATCGGGGCTGAATCGGCTTTAAATAGTGCTGGAATCGGGCGACTACACGGGCGTCAATGCTCCACGCGCCCGTGCAGAATTTCCACACGGGCGTGGATAATTTCCACATGCCCGTGTGGATTCTCTGTTTCTCTGGTTTCTTGGCCGGCTGTGAACAGTGCTGCTACAATACATGCTGCAGTGCTCTGCTACAGCATTCGACCTGAATAGCTTCCCAATTCCATATTTTCATCGGGGTAACGCAAACGAGCACACGTTCACGTCGTGGATCACTTGCTTCTTCAATGGTGTACATGTTGGAAAAACTCTTGTTCTATGTGCATAAGTCGGAGTGCTCGAGTGTGACTGCCTTTGTGCCCCTCCAAATGGATGTGCCGACTCGAATACGAGGAGGTTGGCACACACTCTAGCATCTCACATCGACCTATGTCTTCGCGTTTGAACCTTAGCAAGATTTCCTCCAAAATCGGTGCATTGTGATCCACATTGGCCTATTTCCTTCATACTCGGCCTCACAACCCTACCTGCATAAGAGTAACATAAGAACACACATATTAGTGTAAAAACCCGAGAAAAGTAATGCTCAACATAAGGAATGAACACTTCGCATTCGTATCTCACAAGCACTTATCAACCCATCAAAGCCATCATCACGAATTTAAGGGGATTTTACTTCATGGTTTTCATTGCTTTTCATTGTCATAATCATTGTTTTGTAACTTGCTCCATGGAGGGCTAAACCTTAGTAGGAATTTGGGCATGTGAACCCTAGGATTTATGTTTTTGTAATGATTTGCTTTATGTTTCTATTAATTCAAGTTGATTTGAGTTTTAACCTTGTATTCCCATTGCTTTCTTGTTTAATTAATCCTTGTGGTTGATTGGATTTGCATGATTTGTTACTTTGATGTGAGAGAGGCCTCCTTTAGAGTTAGAGCGTCAAGGTTAAAGAGGGTTGAGAGGGTGAGTCATGAGATAGTGGAGTGTCCCCTCTCCCTTCCGATTGAGTGTTTCCTATCTCCGTATTCCCTAAACTCTATGCAACCATATTTGGTGTGAGGCGTGAGATTGAGAGATTTCTCCGTAGGGACCTTGTAGGGGTTAGAGATCCTTTGCCGGGAATTAGTGTTGGATCTATCCTTAGGAATCGGTTTCACTCTTAGGTGTCCCTAGAGCGTATTGCGGTCATATGGAGTGTGAGGTGTTGAGATTGAGCGATTTCTCCCCCGGGACCTTGTAGGGGACTAGTACCGGTGGCTTGGAAGCAAGGGCCGGTTGTTCTTGGATTACCTCAACTCATTAGACTCGGTTTAGAAGCATTTAGTGAATCGTGAGCTTCATGTTAGATCCTAGGGGGAGCATTACCCAGGTACCTCATCTTTATTGATTGAGATCTCCTTTACTTATTTTCTTGCTCGTTTGCTTGCTTATTAATTCTCTTGCAATTAGTTCATTTCATCATATCAATTGATTTTGACTAGATAACTAAGAATTGGTTAATACTAATACTTTTGTTTCCTGTGGATTCGACTACCCACTCACTGGGGTAATTATTACTTCGACACCCGTACACTTGCGGTTTACACACATATTCGGACACGTATCAAATATCATTATGAAAAGAAATAAAAAGAACAAGAAAGAGAGACGCTACCAAAAAATGAAAAGAAAGGCAATCGATAGAAAGTGGGGCACCCAGACATTACTCCCTCTAGGAGTATTGCTTCAAGTGCAAAACCAACTATTATGTGTCCTAACTAATGCTTAATGAGTCGTGGAAATCCTAAAATACACGGTCCCAAACATAAGGTCAACCGTGACTAGCCCTACACAATACCCCGATGGAGAAATAGCTCAGTCTCAACACCTCACACTGTGTAAAGTTTCTTAAAGCACTAAGGACTTTAAGTGATAAACCCTATTCCCTAAGATAGATCTAACCCTTTGGTCGAGGCGAAAGACCCCTTGTTATAATTAAGCCCCAGATACTAAGGATTACCTCAACACTTCACTCTATTGCTTGCGCAACTAAGCCCTAGCGGAGTTGGTCTCTTATCACTTCACTCTATTGTGACTGCTAGGAATTTTTGGAACGTGGAGGTAGGATAAATCACACTAGAGAGGAAAGGGGATGTTTTAGTACCTCTCGAGTCACCTTCTCGACCCTCTCCAATCTTGCTTTGTCTAACCCTCGTGGTGTGTCACTCACTCACAAGGATTACTAATGTGGGCTCCCAACCCTAGTGTCACTCTAAAGGAAAACCCATTCAATAATCATTTAAGAATAGAACTCAGTTAAAGACATCAATTTAAAAAACATAATAAAAAGATCAAAGAAACAATATCATCCTAGGATTTACAAGTCCAAGTACCAACTAGGGTTTTAGCTCTCCATAGAGCAAGATATAATCAATAATGAAATCAAAAGTAAATGCGTGCAATCCATATGTAAAACCACCTTGGTATTCATGTCAATGGTCTTGTGGAGTGGCCGCGTCTTCTCCAAAGGTTCCTTCGTCAAGCCTAGGGCACACCTCATCGAATTTATGCCGATGAAAGCTCCACCAATAACTCTCTTCCAAAGGGATGTGGTGTTGAAAGCCATTGAACCACTCTAAAAGTCTTGCCAAAGCCTCTCTAAACCCTAATAGCGAGCACCTCGAAAGATTGTGAAGAGATGGGCAAAAGATGGAAAAAAGATTCTCAAAACAGACTTAAATCACGACTTAAATAGGCTGGAATCGTGCATCCCCATGTGAATCCACAGGAATCAATTTTTTAGCGGCTTATGAACAGTAATTGCTAAAGTAATTTGCTATAGTACTCTACCAAAATACTCCCGAGTTCACACTTTTCGTCGAGGCCACATGAATGGGCACACATTCATGTGGTAGATAGTATTGATTCTTAAACAAAAATCATATTTGATGATAATCTTGTTAGAGTTGCACAAGTTAGAACACATGAGTGTGACTGCCTTTGTGCCGCTCCAATTCGCATATTCACTAGAATACAATGGAGGTTGGCACAAACTTACATGTCTTTGAGCACAACTCGCACCTTCATGTTTGTTCACTCCAAGATGTCATCAACAAAGTGCCTCCACGATTTACTTTGGCTTCTTTCTTCTACACTTGTCTCCACAATCCTATATGCACGAAAGTAACACAAATACACATGAATGAGCGATAAAATCTGAGAAAAGTAATGCTCATTATATTAAAATAATACTTCATATTACTATTACATAAGCACTTATCACTCGTGTATAAGTATTACGAAGTATACTTTTCTTACATTGACCGTTACTTTTATCATATTTTTTTGTCTCATCCGTGTGTATTTGTGTTCTTTTGTGCATTTAGGGTTGTGTAGACAAGTTTGGAAGAAAGAAAACAAAAATAGATCATGGACGCAATTATTGAGGAAACTTTTTGACCAAACAAGGATCAAGGCACAAGTTGTGCTCATAGACATGTGGGTGTGTGCCAACCTCCAAAATGCTCAAGTGAATACATAAATTGGAGGGGCACAAAGGCAGTCACACTCATATATTCTCACTTGTGTAACATTGTTAATAGCTTCATCAATGTGCTTGAAAGCAAGACGCGATGTGATCTACTGCATGGTTGTGTGCCCAACTTGGTGGTCTTGATGAAGAAAATGAAGTCGAGAGCATTGTAGTGAAAGTACTATAGTTGTTTGATATACTAAATCATATAGTAGTTACAGTTCATAGCTCACAGGAAAATGAAGCCTAGAAATCCACAAGGCCATGTGGAAATTCCACATGCCTATGTGGATGGCCAATTTCAGCCCTATAAATACCGATTTGAGAGCTTCATTTAGCGATCTTCTTCCTTTCTTTTTCCTATCTTTTGGGGAGGGGGTGGCTAGGGATGGGAGAGATTTTTACTGGGATTTTGGACTGGCTCTATTGCATTTGACATTGACTTCCTTCTTAAGAAACTTATTGAGGAAGCTTGTGATGGCTTGGATTCGGCGGGGTTTTCCCTAGGCTTGATAAAGGAGTCTTTGGAGAAAGATGAAGCGGCTCGTCAAGACAATCAATACGGATGACAAGGGGTTTTCTCTATGGATTTCTTGCATTTATCTTTTGATTTCATCTTTGCTTTTGTATTGCTCTATGGAGAGCTAAACCCCTAGTGGGTACTTGGGCTGTAAACCCTAGGATGTTTTTCTTTCATTAACTTCTATTATGCTTCTTTAATTGATGTTTTAATAGAGTTTCAATCTTGCATAATCATTGTTGTGATTTTCCCATAGAGTGACACTAAGGTTGAGAATCCATTTAGGTAATCCTTTGAAGGAGTGACAACTTCATTAGGGTTAGACTTAGTGAGATTGAAGAGGGTTGAGAGGATGAGTCGAGGGGTAGCGGAACGTCCCCTTTCCCTTCTGTTGTGATTTATCCAACCTCCATGTTCCAAGAGTTTTTTGCGATCATGATAAAGTGAAGTGCTAAGAGACGAACTCCACTGGGGCTTAGTTGCTCCAGTGGCAGAGTGAAGTGTTGAGTAATCCTTAGCGGTGGGGCTTAATCGTGATTAAGGGTTTTTTGCCTTGACCAAAGGGTTAGATCTATTTTAGGGAATAGAATTTTTCACTTGGAGTTCCTAGAACCTCAAGCAGTCCCACACAGTGTGAGATGTTAAGAGCATCCCTTTCCACTGGGCATAGTGTAGAGGGCCAGTCACGAATGACCATAGGTTTGGGACAGTGTGTCTTTGGATCTCCATAACTCATTAAACTTCAATTAGGAGGTATAATATTAGTCTGTACTTGAAGCAATAGTCCTAGGATGAGCATTGTTTGAGTACCCCATTTTATCATCAATTACTTCTCTTTATCCCTCTTGCTTTCTCTTTTCTCTTTTTACTTTTATTCGCATTGATATTTTGAATCAACATCACAAATTAGTTTTCATTCTAGCTAAATAGCAATACTTTTTGTTTATGAGCATTTATTCCCTATGGATTCAACTACCCACTCACCAGGGTATTTTATTACTTTGACAACCCGTGCACTTGCAGTACACACACGTAAGGGATGTGTCAAAAATAAAGCATGAAGATAACTCGTAGAAAGTGAAACCTTTCTGAGTACACAAGTCCATAAGATAAAATAACAATGACAGAAATAAAAGCATAAGCAAATAAAGAAAGTTTCACGAGTGGGATGCCTCAAGCGTCAGCGTCCTGTGCTGGTGCTACTAGTGAGTCAGAGGTAATGTCCTCATCTAAAGTCTTCTGAATGTGATCAAGGGACTCTAGAATACATGCTTGTTTCTCAAGGATAGTGGCCATAATAGCCTCAAGTCTCATCAGAAGGTCATGAACTCAAGTAGAAGATGGATCAAGATCGGATGATACTCTAGGTGCTACTATAGTGCCTCTGTGTCCATCTGCTATCCCACAGGTGGTGCATCTACATCTTGATCAGGTGACTCACTGTCTTTCCTAGACTCCTCAGAAAAAAGCTCCACTAGTGCATATCCACCTGCGCCAGTGCGCCTCACAATACCCATCAGTCGAAGAGTAACCATTCCCAAAGATGCGGGGTACTGATCTTCTCATCCCCTTGAATTGCGTGAAGAAAATCCATCTTAGAAAGGAGTCAAGAGATGTATAAGTCAGCAAAGAGTACCCCTATCCATAAATACTGACTCTGGTGGTGAAGATAGTCAGCCACAATATACCCAAGATGAAGGGGCTCTCTCTTAGTCATGGAATAGAGATAAAGAAAATCCAACCAGCTAAGTAGCCCGTATCATCATCATGACCTGTTACTGACTTGCAAAGAACAACATGGATATACCTGTGGGCTGGTCATGAAATCAAAGAGCCCTGTGATTGGCCAGGAACAAACTGATAGTCGCCACACAAGTCTCAAAAATACATGGCTCAGAGTAAGGCCAGTAGGATAGTCTGTGAGAAGCTGTGCATACTCCTTTGTGCAAATGTAATCTCTATTGTATAAGCCCAACATAACTGCAAACTGAGTCAAAAACATAACATGGGACTGACCAAGAGCTCAAAATTGAATAGTATTCTCCTTGTTGAAATCTGTGTGCGAATGATCAAAGGAGAACGATGCAAGGACCTCAAGTGTAATATCTCGTTGGACGGGATCACAAATAGTAAGAAGTAGATCCCAGCCCCCCACATCAACAAGCTCATGAACGTTCTCAGCAAGTCCAATCTCCCCAAGTGTGCCATAATTAATGTATCATAACTGTCCAGACTTCAACTTTAGGATATGCTCGAACATTTGCTGTTATTCAGGGGTAAGTAAATTCCATTTCTGGTGATGGGGTTGGTTCCCAATCTTACGAAAGTGTTTCTAAGCTATCTTTTTGTCCTTAGGGGCCATACCGACTTGAATCAAATAACAGCTGGGCGAAAAGGCCGGCAAAACACTCCTAAACCATCAAGAAGCTGAGAAAAATTGGTTTGGAAGTCCAAAAGGTTGGACTCTTAAAGTGGAGAAATGAGAAGGTGCATGGTTTTGACAATGAAGAAGATGAATAGTGTCCCTCATTTTCTTCAAGGCACATGGAAATGTGGATATTCCACATCCCGTGTGGAGTCTTGTGCCGAGTGTGGAAATTCGGCGTGACCATGTGAGTTTGAAGAATTTATGTAGACAGTTCACATGAACATGAATTCTCCAAATTAACACCAATTTTTTACTATAGTCATGAATTACAATCAAAGCATGCCACATACATGAAAAATAATTTAAAACAACAAAAAAATTTCCATGAAAAATTTAACATCAACAAAAATCAACAAGGCACACACTCATGGCAATTATTACTGCAGATATTAAAATCTAAGCTAGAAAAACAACTAAAAAAACTTCGGTTTGCCTACCAAGAAGCTCTTATTTTATGTCACTAAGCTTGATTTAGCTGTCCTTACCTCACGGTTGCTCATGTAGATAGAAAATTTTCTTCTTTTCTATCTGCACACATGAGGAACAAAATTTTGGTTCATTCACGGAGAATTGATTAACCCTATAACCGAATGAGAGGGTGCCACTCTCAACTTGTGTGTGCTCAACCCCAATTGTGTTAGATTGCTTTCTGCGGTGATGTCTCAACCTCTTCATGTTATGAAAAATATGTTTCAGAAATTCTCCTTTTGGTTGCTCTTCAGGAAAATGTTTTCCATAATTGTTCATCTCCTCCTCAATGTTCGACCAACCTTCATATGGATCTGAATGTAGATATTCCTGTAAATGCTCATTAGTAATCTCATCAGTAACATCTAAGAAATAGCATGTATCATCAAAGTCAGGAGAATGATTGATTGCTTCAGTGAGGTGGTTGATCTTCTCTTCTCCTATGCACAGTATAATCTCGCTTCCATCTATGTCGATGAGTTCCTTGGAGGTACATAGGAATGCCTCCCAAAAATTAGTGTGACCTCCACATCCTATCAACATCGAGTAATACAAACCTTGAAGAAAAATATACTTATCAACCTTCATTTAAACATCTTTGATTATTCCTCTTGGATGATGGACTAAATGATTGGCCAGTTGTAATGTCATTCAGGTTGTCCTTGGCTCTCCTAGCCCCAATTTCTAGAATAGTGTGCATGGTAAGACATTAATGCTGGCCCCCGAATCAACTAGTGTTTTTTCTTCCCCCAAACCTCCGATTGCACAAGGAATGATAAAGCTTCTCAGATCTTTCATCTTGTTCGGCAGATTTTTCTAAAGCAATGCCGAGCAATTTCCTTCCAATACTACAGCCACACTCTCCTCCATTTTTCTTAAGAACTTTGCATATTGAGGCATTTATGACAATGCCTCCACAAATGGGATGTTAATGTGTAACTATTTGAATAGATCCAGAAATTTATATTTTGCTCATCAGTTTGGTCCTTCTTCAATCACACTAGATAGGGAATTCTTGGAGCATATGAAAGGGGTAACACAACTGTCCCCTTATCCTTGTCTTGCACCTCATCCCTCAGCTTTTCTTGAGGAATTTGAGTAATTTTCTTGAGAATTTAAGAATTTTTCTTAGCAGGGAGCTTTTCTTTAAGCTCTCAACCACTCGTCAAAGTAATCGCCTCCACATCCCTTGGGTTGATCTTTGATAAGTACTTTGTGCGATATGAATGTGAAGCGTTCATTCTTTATGTTGAGCATTACTTTTCTCAGGTTTTTACACTAATATGTGTGTTTTTATGTTACTTTTATGCAGGTAGGGTTGTGAGGCCAAGTATGAAGGAAAGAAGCCAATGTGGATTACAATACACCGAGTTTGGAGGAAATCTTGCTAAAGTTCAAACGCGAAGACATAGGTCAATGTGAGATGCTAGTGTGTGTGCCAACCTCCTCGTATTCAAGTTGGCACATCTATTTGGAGGGGCACAAAGGCAGCCACACTCGAGCATTCCGACTTATGCACATAGAACAAGAGCTTCACCAACGTGCCTATCATTGAAGATGCAAGTGATCCACAACGTGAACATGTGCCCGTTTGCGTTACTCCGATGAAAGTATCGATTCGGGAAGCTATTCAGGTCAGATACTGTAGCAGAGTGGTGTAGCAACACGGTAGGAAACACTGTAGCAGTACTATTCACAGCCGGCCGAGAAAACAGAAAACCAGAGAATCCACATGGGCGTGTGGAAATTATCCACGCCCGTGTGGAAATTCCACAGGGGCGTGTGACATTTCGCATGCCCGTGGAGTCACCGATTCGACCCTATTTAAAAGCCGATTCAGCCCGATTTTTCGATTCTTTTCTCGATTTTATCCCCAAGTTGAGAGAGGGCTTTGGCTAGGGTTTCGAGGGGTATTGGCCCAGGTTTTGGAGAGGTTCTCTGACTCGACATCGTCATTCCTTAGGAAGAAGGTTGGTAGGGGAGCTTCAGTCGGGGCGTATCCTATCTCGGGACGAGGGAATCCTTGGACGACGAGTAGAGGACTTTCCACAAGACCATCGACACGATTATCGAGGAAGTTTCTTTATGGATTCATTGCTTTTACATTCTATTTGTTATATTGTACTTAGATCCATGGAGAGCTAAACCCCTAGTGGGTACTTGGGTATTGTGAACCCTAGGATGTATTTGTTTCTTTGAACCTTTTTATTATGCTTTCAATAAATTGATGTTTATTGTGAGTTCCAACCTTGAATGCTTGATTGTATGAATATTTCCCCTAGAGTGACACTAGGGTTGAGAGTTCTTGTGGTAACCTTGTGAGTGAGTGACACACCACGAGCGTTAGACAAAGCTAGATTGGAGAGGGTTGAGAGGGTGAGTCGAGAGGTACAGGAGCGTCCCAATTCCCCTCCGGCGTGATAAATTCTATCTCCGTTCCTCGAGTTCTTTACGGACATAATAGAGTGAATGGTCTAAGGGATGAACTTCCACTGGGGCTTAGTTGCGCGTGCAACGGAGTGAAGCGTTGATGTGATCTTAGTACCTAGGGCTCAATTGTGGTTAGGGACCTTCCACCTGGACCAAAGGGTTAGGTCTATATTAAGGAAGAGATTTATCACTTGGAATCCCTAGAGCTCATTGCAACTCTATGCGAGTGCGAGGTGTTGAGATTGTTCGATTTCTCCTCCAGGACATGTATAGAGTTAGGCATAGTTGACCTTAGATTTGGGACTATGTAATTAAGGATTTCCATGACTCATCATTGCATTGATTAGGAAGCATAATAGAGGGTTCTTGCACTTGAAACAATTATCCTAGGCGGAGCATTATCCGGGTACCACATCTCTATCGATTGCCTTATCCCCTTCTTTACTTTTGCTCTCTTACTTGTTGCTTTTATTATTGAGAATTGAATCATTATCACACTCATTATCATTGATCTTTTACATAGCTAAGAATCGAATTAAGTATTTTTATTCCCTACTCCATGTGGATTCGATATCCGGTGTTGCTTGGCAAGCTTCCTTGATGTCTCTCCACTAATGATATTGCTATTTGACCCACTTGGTTCTCAAAATTATGTAGCGAATCAGTGTGATTGTTGAGTCTAGCCTCTACATTTTAAAATCTTTGTGTCGGTGGACTGAATAAACTTTACCAAAACCTTTTCCTATTATGGAATCCTCTTCGGAATCAAAGGTGCTTGCTGAAATCCTGGTGGGGCAGTAGGCTTTTGCTATCCTTGATTACTCCATGAGAGGTTTGGGTGGTTCCTCCACCCTTAGTTATAGTTATTGCTATAGGGATTGTCTTGTCCTCTTCCCGCATTACCCACAAAGTCAACTTGCTCAATTAGGGATGAAGTACTAATCAAGCTAGGATAATCTGCTGAAATGTGTGAACCCCCACAACCATCACAATTTGTGACCATGGCCACTCTTGATGGATATCGGCCACTTTCTTCTTCTCTCTTGCATTCCAATGATAGCTATTCAAGGCCATTTCTTCAATCAGCTACCGAGCCTCTTCTTTGGTATTGTTTCCTAGTGTTCTTCTTGAGGCGGCATCAAGAAACTGTCTAGTCCTTGGATTCAACCCATTAAAAAATGTATGAATGATTATTAATTCATGGAACCATGTTAAGGACACTTTTGCAAGAGATCCTTGAACCGTTCCCATATCTCAAACAATGATTGTAGCTCAATCTGAACAAATGAGGAGATCTCATTTTGAAGCTTCATTGATTTTCCTGGAGGGAAATTCTTTGCAAGGAAAGCTTCTACCGTTTTATCCCATGTAGTGATGGAAGCTATTTGCAATGAGTGGAGCCACTGTTTGGCTTTTCCTTTCAATGAGAATGGGAAAGCCCTAAAGCGGTTGCATCATCTGAAAACCCATTAATTTTTAGCATGTGGTACACTTTAAGAAAGTTGTCAATATGGTTGTTTGGGTCCTCATCAGCTAATCCATTAAGTTGTGCGGCCTGCTGAACCATCTAAACAAACCCAGCTTTAACTCAAAATTTTGGGTTGCAACTAGTGGCCAAATAATGCTCGACTGTGTCCCACAAACTGTAGGTGGGGAAAAATCTGAAAGTGTTCTCTGATGTCCCCCTTGTTCTGCCATATTTTCAAATTCTTCAACTTCTATTTCAACTAGAAAATTATGTTGTTATATAGGTTCCTTGCTCCTTCTATGGAAATTTACACTCAATTCCTGGATGTTCTTCAACCAATGTGGACGGATTCCTTCAGGTCATAACCTATAGCTGAAATCAATAAAAGAAAAATGAAAACGGCGAAAGAAGAAATATGAAGTAGAAAAGAAATGAAAAGGTGAATGACTAAAGAAAAAAGTCCAAGTATTCCTAATATCCCATTCCCTGGCAACGGCGCCAAAAACTTAACACACCTCTTGCATGTGTGCACCGCAAGTGTACAGGTGTCAAATTAATAAAGTACCCAATGAGTTGGCTAGTAAATCAATACAAAGTGCTGCGAGTGCATGGGTGTCAAATTAATAAAGTACCCAATGGGTCAGATGGTCAAATCTACAAGGAACTGAAGTATTAGTAATAACCTTTTCTCAGTTATCTAGTCAATGAAGATAAAATAAAGGAAGAAATATAAATCTCGCAAGAAGCAAAGGGAAAATAAAATAAGGTAAGTCTCAATCAATAAAGATGAGGTACCCGGGCAATGATGCCCCTATGATCTAACATGAAGCACACGATTTACTTAATATTACTGAACCAAGCTAAATGAGTCGAGGTAATCCAAGAATAATTGATCCCTACCTCTAGGCTAGCGATACTAGTTCCTTACGAGGTCTTGGTGGAGAAATCACTCAATCTCGCACCTCACACCACAAATGACCCCAATGGACTATAGGGATTCCTAAGAGTACAATGATTCCTAAAGATAGATCTAACCCTACTTCTAGGTAAAAGATCCCTAACCCCTATAAAGTCTTGGTGGAGAAATCTCTCAATCTCACGCCTCACACCAAATATGGTTGCATAAAGTTTAGGGATATGGAGATAGGAAGCACTCATCGGAGAGGAAAGGGGACACTCCACTATCTCATGACTCACCCTTTCAACCCTCTTCAATCTTGGAGTTCTAACCCTAATGGAGACCTCTCTCTTACCAAGGCAACATATCATGCAAAACAAATCAATCATAAGGATTAATATGACATGCAAGCAATGAGAAAACAAGATTTAAACTCAATTAAACTAGATTTAATAAAAGACATAAAGTAAATCAATACAAAGATATGATCCTAGGGTTCATATGCCAAAATATCTACTGGGGTTTATCCCTCAATGTGGCTAATTACAGAGCAAAAAAATAACGTAATGAAAATCAATAAAAACCATTGAATAAAACCCCCTTGAATTTATGATGATGGCTGACACACCCCTTGCATGTGTGTACCGCAAGTGCACGGGTTGTCAAAGTAATAAAATACCCCGATAAGTGGGCAGTCGAATCCACAAGGAATAGTTGTTCTGAAATAAGAAGTATTGGTATTTTGCTAAAGTGAAAACCAATTTGTGAATTGATTCAAGATATTAATTCAAAAAAAAGTGGAAAAGAAAACAGAACAAGAAAAAGTAATCGAATAGGACGATCAATGGTAAAATGGGGTACCCGGACAATGCTCACCCTAGGACTAATGTTTCAAGTGCAAGACTAATATTATGCCTCCTAATTAAAGTCTAATGAGTCATGGAAATTCAAAGATACATGGTCCCAAACCTAAGGTCAACCACGACTAGCACTCTACACTATGCCCCGGCGGAAAGGAGTACTCTCAATACCTGATACTCTATGGAACTGCTTGAGGGTCTAGGGACTCCAAGTGATAAACCCTATTCCCTAATTTAGATCTAACCCTTTGGTTCAGACAAAAGACCCCTAATCACAATTAAGCCCCAGCACTAAGGATTACTCAACACTTCACAGTATTGCTCAAGCAAGTAAGCCACAATGGAGTTTTTCTTTTACCACTTCACTCTATGATGATCACAAAGAACTCTTAGAACATGGAGGTAGGATAAATTATGTTGGAAGGGAAAGGTGATGTTTTGCTACCTCTCGACTAACCCTCTCAACCCTCTTCAACCTCCCTAAGTCTAACCCTAGTGAAGTTAACACCCCTTCCAAGGATTACCTACATAGATTCTCAACCTTAGTGTCACTGTAAGGGAAAATCATAATAATAAGCATGCAAGATTGAAACTCAATTAAAACATCAATTAAAGAAACAAAATAAAAGTCAATGAAACAAAATCATCCTAGGGTTTACAAGTCCAAGCACCCACTAGGGGTTTAATTGAACATGGAGTAATACATAGTTAAAGATAAAATCAAAAATAAGTGCAAGAAATCCATAGAGATAACCCCCTTGTCATCCATGTTGATGGTCTTGAGGAACTTCCTCGACTTCTCCAAAGACTCCTTCATCAAGCCATGGACACACTCCGCTGAATCAAGGCCATTGGAAGTTCCCCTAATAACTCTCCCCCAAAAAAAATTGATGTCAAATGCCATAGAACGCTCGAAAACCCCAGCAAAAACCTCTCCAAACCATAGCCACGCTCTCCCCAAAAGATAGGTAAAAGGTAGGAAGAAGATCACTAAAATAAACTCTCCAAGCGGTATTTAAAGGGCTTAAATTGGGCATCCATACGCCCCTGTGTAAATTCCACATAGGCATGTGGATTTCTAGGTTTCCATTTCTTGCGCACTATAAATAGTAACTGCTACAATAATCTTACTGCAGTAAACTTCTGTAGTACTTTTTCTATAGTCTCCCGACTTCAATTTCTTCATTGGGGCTCCGTGATTGGGCACACATCAATGCAGTAAATCATATCATACCTTCTCCTTAAAACACATTGACGAAGCTCTTAACAATGTTACACAAGTCGAAACATATAAGTGGGACTACCTTTGTGCCTCTTCAATTTGTGTATTCACTTGAACATTTTGGAGCTTAGTACACACCCACATATTTTTTATCACAACTTATGCCTTGACACTTATTCGATACAAGAATTTGCTAAACAATTGTGTCAATGATCTATCTTTGCTTTCTTTCTTCCAGACTTGTCTCCATAACCCTAAACGCACAAAAGAGCACAAATAAACACAAATGTGATATAAAATCTGATTAAAGTGATGAGCGGGTATCGAATCCACAGGGAATAGGGAATAAAAACACTTAATCCCCTTCTTATCTATGTGAAAGATTGGTAGTGATAAGTGTGACAATGATTCAATTCTCAAAAGTAAAAACAACAAGTAAGAGAGTACGAGTAAAGAGGGAGGTAAGGCAATCGATAAAGATGGGGTACTCAGATAATGCTCCACCTAGGACAATCATTTCAAGTGGAACAACCCTCTATTATGCTTCCTAATAAATTCAATGGTCAGTCGTGGAAATCCTTAAATACATAGTCCTAAATCTAAGGTCAACTGATAAATGCCTAAATGTATGTATTTTATATGTATTAATCTTGTATCTTTTGTGAATATGTTAACGAATTGATGCCCGTTTTATGTCTAAATTGGTTATTTGGGTGTTGTAGGTCTTAAATGAGTCAAACAATGCTCAAAAATGCAAATCGGATGAATTCGACTTCAAAAATGGCATTTTTGGGGTCCCGGTACTGTAGCGGTACTGCAGCAGGTCATTGTTCTTGCTGCGAGCATTTGGCTGGGAGTTTCACGGGCTCCATGCGCCCGCATGGATGCCTGTGAGGTTTGCTGGAAATTCTCAAGTCTCGGTACTGTAGCAAAAACACTGTAGTACCGGCAGGGTTTTTGGGCATTTGGCTATGAGCTTCACGGGCTCCATGTGCCCGCATAGAGCCCGCATGGACTGACGGGGTATATAAGAAGCTGATTTCTTCTAGGGCAAGGAGAGGAGTTTTTGGGAGAGTTCTTCAAGCCGATTTTCAGCAGTCTTTGAGAGGCAAGATTACATGTTTTGGAGAAGGGAAATCTAAGGGAGAAGCTCGGATTTGGCTAGTTCTTCATCGATCTCTTCTTTGGGAGATTGTAGATGACGAGGGAAGCCTCCCCCATTGCGGCGTCCGTGGAAGCCTTTCCACCTAGCTTGGCTTGTCTTCCTTCTTCCATTATTTGAGGGAGTTTTTATTATGCCATTTATAGTTGTTTGCATGGATTTGTTGCTTGGATTTGTTTGTATGGACGAGTAGACCCCAAGGTCACCGGATGCCGGTGAACCCTGTGGTGAACTTGTGTATTTGGATGATTTAAGTTTGTTTATTGCAATTGTTGTGTTTTGAGATTCCTTCTTGGTGCATTTGATGTGTTGCTTACATGAGAACTTTGTAAACCAACTGCTAGGTTGTACTTGGTAGCGTGACCATCGCCCTTGTACTAGACACACCAAGTTTGGAAGGGATTCATGTACGAATACGCCATGACCATCGGGTATTCATGCACCCTCCACCATTAGGGGCTAGACCAAGTTGTGTTCCGGCTCTAATTAGGGATTTCCCACTTGTTAATGCAATCGTATGAGGATTTGATCGGAAGAAATTCGTGTCAATACTTATACCGGATTAGGGGTCAATGGTCGTGACCATCGGGTTGACCTAATCTAGGAAATCTCTAGGTCCAAACCTTCAATTGCATGACATTCTTAGCATCCCGTGCACTTTAGTAGCCCCTAGGGAATCCGCGATCCGTGACCGTTCCTTTCCCCGATTTTATACCCCTCTCCGTATTTTTAGTCTCCACTTGTAGTTATCTTATTTAAATTAATAGATTAGAGAAACCTTTTCGAATCATCGGCTAGACAATAAGCAAAGAGGAAGTAAGGGTAGATCCTTGGGCCCAGGGAATACGACCCTATCGTGCTCGCACGAGAGGTATTACTTGACGACTCCGTGCACTTGCGGATCGCACTCATCATCAACTATGCCTAACTCTATACATGTCCCGGAGGAGAGATTAGATAACCTCTCAACCTCACACTCGAATAGAGTTGGAATGAGCTCTAGGGATTCGAAGTGATAAATCTCTTCCTAATTATAGACCTAACCCTTTGGTCCAGGTGGAAGGTCCCTAACCATAATTAAGCTATAGATACTAAGATCACCTCAACGCTTCACTCCGTTGCACGCGCAACTAAGCCCCAGCGGAGGGTCATCTCTTAAACCATTCACTCTATTATGGCCGCAAAGAACTCGAGGAATGGAGGTAGAATCTATCACGTCGGAGGGGAAAGGGGACGCTCTTGTACCTCTCGACTCACCCTCTCAACCCTCTCCAACCTAGCTTTGTCTAACGCTCATGGTGTGTCACTCACTCACAAGGTTACCAATAAGAACTCTCAACCCTAGTGTCACTCTAGGTGAAATGTTCATACAATCAAGCATTCAAGGTTGGAACTCACAATAAACATTAATTAATTGAAAGCATAGTAAAGAGATTCAATGAAACAAATACATCCTAGGGTTTACAAATACCCAAGTATCCACTAGGGGTTTAGCTCTCCATGGAGCTAAGTACAATCAAAGAAATAGAATGTAAAAGCAATGAATCCATAGAGAAACCCCCTCGATAGTCATGCCGATTGTCTTGTGGAACGTCCTCAACTAGTTGTCCAAAGATTCCCTTATCCGGTATAGGATACGCCTCGATGGAAGCTCCCCTACCAACCTTCTTCCTAAGGATTAACAATGTCAGAGCCGTAGAACCTCTCCAAAACCCTAGCCAATACCTCTAAAAACCCTAGCCGAAACTCTCTCTAAAGTTGGGGAAAAGATGGAGAAAAGAATGCTGAAATTGGGGCTGAATCGGCTTTAAATAGGGCAGGAATCGTGTGACCACACGGGCCTGTGGATTTTTCACACGCCCATGTGGAATTTCCACACGGCCGTGTATAATTTCCACACACCCGTTTGGATTCTCTAAATTCCTGTTTTCTCGACTGGCTGTGAACAGCGTTGCTGCAGTACTTTCGCTACAATGTTCCCCTACAGTACCTGTCCTAAAATACTTCCTGAGTCCATACTTTCATCGAGGTGACGCAAACGGGCACACGTTCACATCGTGGATGATGATTAGGCATCACCACATGAGCTATGGGGATCAAGGTTTAATCAGAGACACTAAAGAAGTGAAGTTTGCCCATTCCATGGAGTTCTTGATGTACAATTTAAGAAATCTTTGTAAAAAGGGGAAGTCATGTTTTCTTTCTTGTTTGCATTTATCTTCTACTCTCAATTATGTATGAATTCATTAGGGGCTAACTGTTCCATGATGTCTAGAGATTCTGAACTATATTGTTTCTTATACTTTGACTACTTGTTTCTAATACCTATAGAGTTCTAAAGTGTTCTTGTGTTATTTAATGTGTTGCATAACTTAGCATGATTGAGTGGTGTAGTTGATTGTGTAAAACTCATTGTGTGTGTGTATTATTATAGTTTTGATTACCTAGTATAGTTGAAAAACTTGGCATGTATGAAGCTCATAGTTACACTAGGAAAGCCTAGTGTATTTGAGAGCCGTAGACGCAACCGAGCTTTTGAGTACCCACAAGGATCTTAGAATGTACCTTTGTAGGCATTAGACTCAGGTTAGTATCTCGAGCACATAATAATTATCCCCGGGTATTGCTCTCTTGTTATCGAAACTCATCCCTAGTCTACCAGGTTCCTCCATCCTTTAGTTCATCTTCTTTGTTTAGTAATTAATCTCTTTATCACCCAGTTCGATATCCTAGGCATTAGAGGATCCGTTAGTACTAGAAGTCTAATTCACATTATTTAACAATCCTACCCCTCACGGGGTACCACTATATAACTTGGCATGATTGAGCGGTGAATCACTCAAGAAGGTGATGATTAGGTATCACCACATGAGCTAAGGGGATCAAGGTATAATCACCACATGAGCGGTGAATCCCTCACAAGGAGTGTCCATACCCCTGTGCTGTCCCTGGATGAACTCTGACCAA
This sequence comes from Dioscorea cayenensis subsp. rotundata, assembly GCF_009730915.1. Classification (NCBI taxonomy): domain Eukaryota; kingdom Viridiplantae; phylum Streptophyta; class Magnoliopsida; order Dioscoreales; family Dioscoreaceae; genus Dioscorea; species Dioscorea cayenensis. The sequence goes on along the minus strand of NW_024086838.1, from coordinate 47,700 downwards.
AAACACACGCTCGTGCTGAAATTCCACACTGGCGTGTGTTTTCTCTGGACACTTAGATAACTTTGGAAACACTGCAGAAAATTTCTGAACACAACTATACACTCAGAGCCTTCTTTACAAGGCAACTTCAACCAGAGAAAACACAAAAAATAAGCTCAAATGACCTAAACTTCACCAAATCCACATGAAAACACACGATGACATTAAAACCCCATAATAAAAGTATTTAAAAATAAAGGCACCAACACTCAACACTTTTATTCATGCAAACACTAAACTACTAAATAAGAAAACTGTAAACCCTTTGTTTGCCTCCCAAGAAGCGCTTGTTTTATGTCACTAACTTGACATACCTTGTCTTACCTCACGGGGTTCATAGATGAAGGTTGCCCTCTTACCCATAGCTTGAAAGCATGAAGCGCAAAGCCTCTTGAACGTAGAGAGGGAGTTAATAGGCTTGGGACCACCTCGCAATGGTGCATCCAATTTGTTTGGTTCGCGCGCATCTCCAGCAGCCTTGGAGCATTTCCAGTGGTGTCTCCTTGCCATCTTCATCTTCCAGAGCACCTTCTTCAGGATCCCCGGAGTAGATGGTACTTCTTCAATCAAACCAAGCATCATAACTTCTTCATTTTCTACCTCTTGGTTGAACAAACCCTCGTACGGGTCCAGATTGAACATTTCCTGCATGTATTCATCAACAATATCATCAATAGTGTCTAGAAAATAGAAAGGATCATCGAAATCAAGAGAATGATCCATGGCTTCAGCAAGGCGGTATGTGAGCTTGTCATGTCCAACTCTCAATGTTAGCTCCCCGCCGTCCATGTCAATCAATGCATTGGAACTCTACAAGAATGGTCTCCCAAGTATCAAAGGTACATCCACATCCTCATCGATGTCTAGCACTACAAAGTCAACCAGAAAAATGTACTTGTCCACCTTGACAAGCATGTCTTCACTAATGCCCCTCGGATGTCTCACTATTTGATTCGCCAATTGCAAAGTCATGCGAGTGGGCCTAGGCTCTCCCAAACCTAGCTTCTGAAAGAAGGTGTATGGCATGACGTTGATACTAGCCCCTGAGTTTGCCAATGCCATTTCTTCACCAAAATTTCAAATATTACACGTAATGATGAAGCTTCCCGGGTCTTTCTTCTTGTTTAGCATGTTCTTTTGCAACACCGCCGAGCAAGAAGCATCTAAGATTACTGAAGCAGTCTCCTCCAACTTCCACTTGTTAGTCAACAAGTCCTTCAAGAATTTTGCATTCTTAGGCATTTGGGCCAATGCCTCAACAAAAGGAATATTGACGTGGAGTTGCTTGAACAAACTCAGGAACTTCTTGTACTATTCATCCCCTTTGTCATTCTTCAACCTAGAAGGATAAGGGATTCTGTGCTTGAAAGGTGAGGGGTGCCACCTCCTTCTCTTTGCTTGTTCCTTCTTCAACCTCTATGACCTCGGGTACGTGTTTATTGGGCTTCTCACTTGTAAGCCTACCTTCAACCTCTCGACCACTTCTCAAAGTGATTGATTTTCAAGATTGTGCAAAGAGGTGGTGTGGTTGCGAAGTGTAGCCTCAACTGATTGAAACCTTGTATCCAACAATTGTACAAACCTAGTCAAGGCCTTCTCTAAATCCGTCATATGTGTCTCCAAGCCTGAAACTCGGTTCTCCATGTTTGGGGCTTGTTGTTGTTGGAAACCCGGTGGTGCTATGGCCTTTTGTGGACCTTGGTTGCTCCACAAAAAATTGGGATGATTCTTCCAACCCGGATTGTATATGTTTCCATATAGATTCCCTTGGTTCCCCATTGCATTACCCATAAAATCGACGTTCTCAACTGAAGATGCATCACCAATGGAGATCAGGCAATCGGAGATGCAAGTAGTCACGGCTGCCACTCTATTCGAAGTTAGAAGATCTAACTTTTTACTCAATGATTCCACTTGAGCCACCAATGAAGTTACTACATATATCTCACGGAGACCGGTCACCTTTTTCTTCTTCCTAGCATTCCATTGGTAGCTATTTAACCCCATTTCCTCAATTAGTTGATGGGCCTCACTGGGGGTCTTGCTACCTAAGGTACCTCCTGCTGCCACATCCAAGAGTTGCCTTATACTCGGATTCAACATGTTGTAAAAGGTCTGGACATTCATCAACTCTAGGAATCCGTGTTGTGGGCACTTTCTCAGGAGCTCCTTGAACTTTTCCAGCATCTCAAATAGAGACTCCAATTCTGACTGCATAAAGGACGAGATCTCATTCATAAGTTTTGCAGATTTTCCGGGAGGGAAATAACAGGCCAGAAAAGCTTCTACCATCTCCTCCCATGTGGTAATCGATGCTCTAGGTAATGAGTGTAGCCATTGCTTCACTCTCCCCTTTAGAGAAAATGGGAAGGCTCTCAACTTGATGGCATCATCCGTCACTCTGTTTATCTTCAGCATATCACACACCTCGAGAAAACTCTCTATATGACTATTTGGATCCTCATCGGCCAAACCGTTGAACTGTGCGGATTGCTGCAACATGTGGATGAATGCTGGCTTCAACTCAAAGTTCAGAGCTGTAATCGGGGAATGCACAATACTTGATTATGTCCCTAATACTGAAGGTCTGCCATAATAGGATAATGTCCGCTATTGCTCATTCTGTTATGCCATGTGTTTAGATTCTTCTACTTCCAAATCAGCTAGTTTAAACAATTCTTGCATAGGTTCTTTCCCTTTTCTTCTAAGTTTACGTTGAAGCTCAGGATCTCCTTCAACAATTTGTGAAGGGTTTCCTCGGGTCATAACCTGGAGCTGCACCAAAAACAAAGAAAAAGAAAATTCAAAACGATGATAGAAAAGAAGATGTGAACTAAAATGAATGAATGAATAGCTAAGAAAACAAAGTGCAAAGTATCTCAAAACGGCCACTTCCCGACAACGGTGCCAAAAACTTAACAACGGCCCTTGCGTATGTCCCGCAAGTGCACGGGTTTGTCAAAGTAATAAAATATGAGATGTGTGGGGTATCATATCCACAGGGAGTAGGTAACAAAACACTTAAATTATTTCTTAACTAAGTAAAATATGAATAGTGATATGTGTGACAAGATGTGAAATAATAAAAGTAAAAGAACAAGAAAGAGAGCACAAGTAAAGGAGAAGGTAAGGGAATCGATAAAAATGGGGTACCCGGATATTGCTCGGCTTAGGATAATCATTTCAAGTGCAAGCACCCTCTATTATACTTAATAACAAATGTAATAATGAGTCGTGGATATCCTTAAATACATGGTCCCAAATCTAATGTCAACAATGCCAAACTCTATACATGTCCCGGAGGAGAAATTGAATAACCTCTCAGCCTCACACTCGTATAGAATTGCAATGAGTTCTAGGTATTCCAAGGGATAAATTCTCTTCCAATGAATAACCTCTCAGCCTAACTCTATACATGTCCCTAGCCACAATTAAGCCCTAGGTGCTAAAATCACTTCAACGCTTAACTCCATTGCACCCACAACTAAGCCCCAGTGGAAGGTCATCCTTTAGCCCTGATAAGTGCGTGTGCGATATGGAGGCGAAGCGTTCATCCCTTATGTTGAGCATTACTTTTCTTAGGTTTTTACACTAATATATGTGTTTTTGTGTTACTTTTATGCAGGTAGGTTGTGAGGCCAAGTATGAAGGAAAGAAGCCAATGTGGATTACAATGCACCGATTTTGGAGGAAATCTTGCTAAGGTTCAAACGCGAAGACATGGGTCGATGTGAGATGCTAGAGTGTGTGCCAACCTCCTCGTATTCCAGTTGGCACATCCATTTGGAGGGGCACAAAGGCAGTCACACTCGGGCATTCCGACTTATGCACATAGAACAAAAGCTTCACCACGGTAGAAAGTACTGTAGCAGCACTGTTCACAGCCGTCCGAGAAAACAGGAGTTCAGAGGATCCACACGGGCGTGTGGAAATTATCCACGCCTGTGTAGAAATTCCTCACGGGCACGTGAAGCATCCACGCCCATGCTGTCGGCCGATTCCAGCCCTATTTAAAAGCCGAATCAGCCCCGATCTTAGTATTCTTTTCTCCATCTTTTCCCCAACTTGAGAGAGGGCTTCCGCTAGGGTTTCGAGGGGTATTGGCCAAGGTTTTAGAGAGGTTTTACGGCTCCGACGTCATCATTCCTTAGGACGAAGATTGGTAGGAGAGCTTCTGTCGAGGCGTATCCTATACCGGACGAGGGAATCCTTGTACGACGAGTAGAGGACTTTCCACAAGACCATCGACACGACTATCGAGGGGGTTTCTTTATGGATTCATTGCTTTTACATTCTATTTCTTTGATTGTACTTAGCTCCATGGAGAGCTAAACCCCTAGTGGGTACTCGGGTATTGTGAACCCTAGGATGTATTTGTTTATTTGAACCTCTTTATTATGCTTTCAATAAATTGATGTTTGTTGTGAGTTCCAACCTTGAATGCTTGATTGTATGAACATTTCCCCTAGAGTGACACTAGGGTTGAGAGTTCTTTTTGGTAATCTTGTGAGTTAGTGACACACCACGAGCGTTAGACAAAGCTAGGTTGGAGAGGGTTGAGAGGGTGAGTCGAGAGGTACAGGAGCATCCCTTTTCCCCTCTGGCGTGATAGATTCTACCTCCGTTGCTTGAGTTCTTTGAGGCCATAATAAAGTGAATGGTCTAAGGGATGAACTTCCGCTAAGGCTCAGTTCTGCGTGCAACGGAGTGAAGCGTTGAGGTGATCTTAGTATCTGGGGCTCAGTTGTGGTTAGGGACCTTCCACCTGGACCAAAGGGTTAGGTCTATAATTAGGAAGAGATTTATCACTTGGAATCCCTAGAGCTCATTGCAACTCTATGCGAGTGTGAGGTGTTGAGATTGTTCGATTTCGCCTCCCGGACATGTATAGAGTTAGGCATAGTTGACCTTAGATTTGGGACTATGTAATTAAGGATTTCCATGACTCACCATTGCATTGATTAGGAAGCATAATAGAGGGTTCTGGAACTTGAAACAATTATCCTAGGCGGAGCATTATCCGGGTACCCCATCTTTATCGATTGCCTTACCCCCCTTCTTTACTTTTGCTCTCTTACTTGTTGCTTTTACTATTGAGAATTGAATCATTATCACACTCATCATCATTGATCTTTTACATAGCTAAGAATCGAATTAAGTATTTTTATTCCCTACTCCCTGTGGATTCGATACCCGCTCACCCGGGATTATTACTTTGACAAACCCGTGCACTTGCGGGATATACGCAAGGGGACCTTGTCAAGCCCATTCACTCTACTATGACCGCAAAGAACATGAGGAAATGGAGGTAGAATAAATCATAACAGAGGGGAAAGGTAATGCTCCGCTATCTTTCGATTCACGTTCTCAACCCTATCCAATCTAGCTTTGTCTAACTCTCATGGTGTGTCAGTCACTCACAAGGGTTACCAACAAGAATTCTAAACCCTAGTATCACTCTAAGGGAGTTTCATACAATCAAGAATTAAAAATTGGAACTTAAATAAAACATCAATTAATTTTTTGGAACTTAAATAAAACATCAATTAATTGAAAGTATAATAAAAAGTTCAATGAAACGAATACATCCTAGGGTTCACAAATACCCAAGTACCCACTAGGGGGTTTAGCTCTCCATAGAGCTAATTATAATTAATGAAATCAAATGTAAAAGCAAAGAATCCATAGAAAACCCATTCGATAGTTGTGGTGATGGTCTTGTAGAGAGTCCTCTACTCGTCCAAAGGTCCCTTTGTCTTGCCTAGGATACACCTCGTCGGATCGGTGCCGAAGAAAGCTTTCCCACTAATCTTTTTCCAAATGCAGCGCGATATCAGAGCCATAGAACTTCTCCAAATCCTTAGCTAATACCTCTTCAAACCCTAGCCGCATCCATCTATCAAGTTAGGAAAAAGATTGTGAAATCGGGGCTAAAATCAGCCTTAAATAGGGCTGGATTCGGGAATCCACACGCCCTTGTGGGCGCCCTTGTTGATTTTTCGCACGGGAGTGTGGAATTTCCACACGCCCGTGTGGATTCTCTGTTTTACTTAGTTTCGGCCACCTATGAACAGTACCTGCTACAGTGAAATGCTATAGTGCTTTACTATATTACACTGCATAATACAGGCCCGAAACTCTCATGAATCCATGCTTTCATCGAGGTAACGCAAACGGGCACACGTTGGCATCGTGAATCGCTTTGCTTCTTCAATAACAGACATATTGGTGGAGATCTTGCTATACATGCACAAGCAGGAATGCTTGATTGTGACTACCCTTGTGGCCCTCCAAATTATAGTGCTAACTTGAGTACAAGGAGATTGGCATACATTCTTGCATCTTGAACCCGACTTTTGTCTTCGCATTTGAATGTTCTCAAGATTTCCTCCAAATAATGCGCTTGCAACCCACATTGGCTTATTTCTTTAACTTTCGGCTCCACAACCTTATATGCATTAAATTAACATAAATACACACATATTAGCATTAAAACCTGAGAAACGTAATGCTCAACATAACGAAAGAACACTTTGTATTCTTATCACACAAGCACTTATCAACACCCCTTGCATATGTGTGCCATAAGTGCACGGGTTGTCGAAGTAATAAAGTATCCCGGTGAGTGGGTAGTCGTATCTATAGTGAATAGTTGTTAGGAAGCAAATATGAATGCTATTTAGAGGGCGTCGGCTAGGGTTTCAAGGGGTATTGGCCAAGGTTTTGGAGAGGTTCTACGGCTCCGACATCGTGATTCGATTAGGAAGAAGGTTGGTAGGGGAGCTTCGATCGAGGCGTATCCTATACCGGACGAAGGAATCCTTGGACGACGAGTAGAGGACTTTCCACAAGACCATCAACACGACCATCAAGGGGGTTTCTTTATGGATTCATTGCTTTTACATTCTATTTCTTTGATTGTACTGAGCTCCATGGAGAGCTAAACCTCTAGTGGGTACTTGGGTGATTGTGAACCCTAGGATGTATTCGTTCCATTAAACTTCTTTATTATGCTTTCAATAAATTGATGTTTATTGTGAGTCCCAACCTTGAATGCTTGATTGTATTAACATTTCCACTAGAGTGACACTAGGGTTGAGAGTTCTTGTTGGTGACCTTGTGAGTGAGTGACACACCACGAGCGTTATACAAAGCTAGGTTAGAGAGGCTTCAGAGGGTGAGTCGAGAGGTACAGGAGCTTTCCCCTCCGATGTGAAAGATTCTACCTCCGTTCCTCAAGTTCTTTGCGGCCATAATAGAGTGAATGGTCTAAGGGATAAACCTCCGCTGGGGCCTAGTTGCGCGTGCAATGGAGTGAAGCGTTGAGGTGATCTTAGTATCTAGGGCTTATTTGTGGCTAGGGACCTTCCGCCTGGACCAAAGGGTTAGGTCTAAATCTAGGAAGAGATTTATCACTTGGAATCCCTAGAGCTCATTGCAACTCTATGCGAGTGCGAGGTGTTGAGATTGTTCGATTTCTCCTCCGGGACGTGTATACAGTTAGGCATAGTTGATCTTAGATTTGGGACTATGTATGTAAGGATTTCCATGACTCACCATTGCATCAATTAGGAAGCATAATAGAGAGTTCTTGCACTTGGAGTGATTATCCTAGGTGAAGCATCATCCGAGTACCCCGTCTTTATCGATTGCCTTGCCTCCTCCTTACTTTTGCTCTCTTACTTGTTGCTTTTAATTTATGAGAATTGAATCATTACCACACTTATCATTTTTGATACTCCACATAGCTAAGAATCGAATTAAGTGTCTTTACTCCCTACTCCCTGTGGATTCGACCCCGCTTACCAGGGATTATTACTTCGATAAACCCGTGCACTTGCGGGATATAAGCAAGGGGATCTTGTCAGTCCCGGTGGACAAATCTCTCAATCTCACACCTCACACACAATATGGTTGCATAGAGTTTAGGGAATACGGAGATAGCAAACACTCAATAGAAAGGGAAAGGGGATACTCCACTATCTCATGACTCACCCTCTCAACCCTCTTTAACCTTGAAGTTCTAACTATAATGGAGACCTCTCTCACATCAAAGTAACAAATCATGCGAAATCCAATTAACTACAAGGATTAATTAAACAAGCAAGCAATGGGAATACAAGATTAAAACTCAAATCAACTCGGATTTAATAGAAACATAAAGCAAATCATTACAAAAACATAGATCCTAGGGTTCACATGCCCAAATACATACTAAGGTTTAGCCCTCCATGGAGCAATTAACAAAACAATGATTATTACAATGAAAAGCAATGAAAATCATGAAGTAAAACCCCCTTAAATTCGTGATGATGGCCTTGATGGGTCACCCAACGTCTTGAAGAATCGTTCTCCGAAGCTAGGTCGCCGAAGCCTCCCTCTATGCTATGACGGAGAGATGATCGATCAAAGTTGGCGATGGATGCCCCCCAATATCGCCAAAGACCTCCTCCAAAACCCTAGCTACCTTGCCTACAAAGTGCTCATGAAAACCCTTGCAAAAAGTCTCTCAAAAATAGGGCAAACGGCCTATTTAAAGCCCAAAACCACGCCTGTCACGTGTCCTCATGCGCCCGTGTTGATTTTCCACGCGGCCACATGGGTTGCAGGAATTTTCACGCGGGCGCGTGAACAGTTGATAAGTGTTTGTGTGATATGAATGCGAAGCATTCTTTCCTTATGTTGAGCATTACTTTTCTCAGGTTTTTACACTACCATGTGTGTTTTCATGTTTATTTCGTGCAGGTAGGGTTGTGAGGCCGATTATGAAGGAAAGAAGCCAATGTGGATCATAATGCACCGATTTTGGGGGAAATCTTCCTAAAGTTCAAACGCGAAGACATAGGTCGGGTGTGAGATGCTAGAGAGTGTGCCAACCTCCTCATATTCGAGTTGGCACATCCATTTTGAGGGGCACAAGGGCAGTCACACTCGAGCATTCCGACTTATGCACATAGAACAAGAGCTCCACCAACTTGTCTATCATTAAAGAAGCAAGTGATCCACGATGTGAACGTATGCCCATTTGCGTCACCTTGATAAAAGTATAGACTCGGGAAAAATTTGGGCTAGGTACTGTAGTGGAACATTGTAGCAAAAGTACTGTAGCAACACTATTCACAGCAGGCCGAGAAAACAGGAATTCAGAGAATCCACAGGGGCGTGTGGAAATTATACACGGCTGTGTGGAAATTCCACATGGGCGTGTGAAAAATCCACAGGCCCATGTGGTCGCCCGATTCCAGCCCTATTTAAAGCCGATTCAGCCCCGATTTCAGCATTCTTTTCTCCATCTTTTCCCCAACTTGAGAGAGGGTTTCGACTAGGGTTTTGAGAGGTATTGGCTAAGGTTTTGGAGAGGTTCTACGGCTCTGACATCGTCATTCCTTAGGAAGAAGGTTGGTAGGGGAGCTTCCGTCGAGGCGTATCCTATACCGGACGAGGGAATCCTTGGATGACGAGTAGAGCACTTTCCACAAGACCATCGACATGACTATCGAGGGGGTTTCTCTATGGATTCATTGCTTTTACATTCTATTTCTTTGATTGTACTTAGCTCCATGGAAAGCTAAACCCTAGTAGGTACTTGGGTATTTGTGAACCCTAGGATGTATTTGTTTCATTGAATCTCTTTATTATGCTTTCAATAAATTGATGTTTGTTGTGAGTTCCAACCTTGAATGCTTGATTGTAAGAACATTTCCCCTAGAGTGACACTAGGGTAGAGAGTTCTTGTTGGTAACCTTGTGAGTGAGTGACACACCATGAGCATTAGACAAAGCTAGGTTGGGGATAGTTGAGAGGGTGAGTTGAAAGGTATAGGAGTGTTCCCTTTCCCTTTCGACGTGATAGATTCTTGATAAGTGCTTGTGCGATATGAATGCAAAGCATTCTTTCCTTATGTTGAGCATTACTCTTCTCGGGTTTTTACACTAATATGTGTGTTTTTATGTTACTTTTATGCAGGTAGGGTTCTGAGGCCGAGTGTGAAGGAAAGAAGCCAATGTGGATCACAATGCACCGATTTTGCAGGAAATCTTGCTAAGGTTCAAATGCGAAGACATAGGTCGGATGTGAGATGCTAGAGTGTGTTCCAACCTCCTCGTATTCGAGTTTGGCACATCCATTTGGAGGGGCACAAAGGAAGTCACACTGGAGCATTCTGACTTATGCACATAGAACAAGAGCTCCACCAACTTGCCTATCATTGAAGAAGCAAGTGATCCACGACGTGAACGTGTGCCCATTTGCGTTACTCCGATGAAAGTATGGATTTGGGAAGCTATTTAGGCCGGATACTGTAGTAGAGAACTCCAGCAGCACGGTAGCAAATACTGTAGCAGCACTATTCACAGCCGCCCAAAAAAACATGAGTTCAGAGAATCCACACGAGCGTGTGGAAATTATCCACGCCCGTGTGGAAATTCCGCACGGGCCCGTAAAGCATCCACGATCGTGTAGTCACCTGATTCCAGCCCTATTTAAAGCTGAATCAGCCCCGATTTTAGTATTCTTTTCTCCATCTTTTCCCCAACATGAGAGAGGGCTTCAGCTAGGGTTTTGAGGAGTATTGGCTAGGGTTTTGGAGATGTTCTATGGCTCTGACATCGCGCGTCATTTGGAAGAAGATTATTGGGAGAGCTTTCGTCAGCACCGATCCGGCGAGGTGTATCATAGGCCGGACAAAGGATCCCTTGTGACGAGTAGAGGAATCCCCACATGACCATTGACACGACTATCGAGGAGGTTTCTTTATGGATTCATTGCTTTTACATTCTATTTCTTTGATTGTACTTAGCTCCATGGAGAGCTAAACCCCTACTGGGTACTTGGGTATTTGTGAACCCTAGGATGTATTCGTTTCATTGAATCTCTTTATTATGCTTTTAATAAATTGATGTTTATTGTGAGTTCCAACCTTGAATGCTTGATTGTATGAACATTTCCGCTAGAGTGACACTAGAGTTAAGAGTTCTTGTTGGTAACCTTGTGAGTGAGTGACACACCACGAGTGTTAGACAAAACTAGGTTGGAGAGTGAGAGGGTGAGTCGAGAGGTACAAGAGCGTCCCTTTTCCTCTCCGACCTGATAGATTCTACCTCCGTTCCTCGAGTTCTTTGCGGCCATAATAGAATGAATGATCTAACGAATGAACCTCCGCTAGGGCTTAGTTGCGCGTGCAATGGAGTGAAGTGTTGAGGTGATCTTAGTATCTAGGGCTTAACCGTGCTTAGGGACCTTCCACTTGGACCAAAGGGTTATGTCTATAATTAGGAAGAGATTTATCACTTGGAATCACTAGAGCTCATTGCAACTCTATGCGAGTGCGAGGTTGAGAGGTTATCTAATCTCTCCTCCGGGACATGTATAGAGTTAGGCATAGTTGACCTTATATTTGGGACTATGTAACTAAGGATTTCCGCGACTCACCATTGCATTGATTAGGAAGCATAATAGAGGGTTCTTGCACTTGAAACAATTATCCTAGGTGGAGCATTATCCGAGTACCCCATCTTTATCGTTGCCTTACCTCCTCTTTACTCGTGCTCTCTTACTTGTTGCTTTTACTTTTGAGAATTGAATCATTGTCACAATTATCATCATTGATCCTTCACATAACTAAGAATCGAATTAAGTATTTTTATTTCCTATTCCCTGTGGATTCGATACCCGCTTATCCGGGATTATTACTTCGACAAACCCATGCACTTACGGGATATACGCAAGGGAACCTTGTCAATTCTACCTCCGTTCCTCCAGTTCTTTGCGGCCATAATAGACTGAATAGTCTAAGGGATGACCCCCCGCTGGGGCTTAGTTGCGCGTGCAACGGAGTGAAGCGTTGAGGTGATCTTAGTATCTACGGCTTAATTGTGGTTAGGGACTTTCCACCTGGACCAAAGGGTTAGGTCTATAATTAGGAAGAGATTTATCACTTGGGATCCATAGAGCTCATTGCAACTCTATTCGAGTGCGAGGTTGAGAGGTTATCTAATCTCTCCTCCGGGACATGTATAGAGTTAGGCATAGTTGACCTTAGATTTGGGACTATGTATTTAAGGATTTCCATGACTCACCATTGCATTGATTAGGAAGCATAATAGAGGGTTCTTGCACTTGAAACAATTGTCCTAGGCGGAGCATTATCCGAGTTCCCCATCTTTATCGATTGCCTCTCCTCCTCCTTTACTCGTGCTCTCTTACTTGTTGTTTTTACTTTTGAGAATTGAATCATTGTCACACTTATCACTATTGATCTTTCACATAGCTAAGTAGAGGATTAAGTGTTTTCATTCCCTACTCCCTGTGGATTCGATACCTGCTCATCCGGGATTATTACTTCGACAAACCCGTGCACTTGCGGGATATACGCAAGGGGACCTTGTCAAGTTTTTGGCACCGTTGCCGCGGAGTAGGCGTTTAGAGATACTTTGCACTTTGTTTTCATACATTCTATTTTATATCTTCTTATTGTATCATCGTTATTGTTTCTTTTTCTTTTTTTTTTGTATGCAGCTCCAGGTTGTGACCGGAGGGAATCCCTCAATATTGATTGAAGGAGATCCTGAGCTTGAACGTACACTAAGAAGAAAAAGGAAAGGGCCTGTGCAAGAACAGTCTAATTTAGCTGATTTGGAAGTGGAAGAATATGAAAACATGGCAGAATAGAATGAGCAACAGTGGACATTATCTGATTATGCCAGACCTTCAATGTTGGGGACACAATCGAGCATTAAGCATTCCCCGATTACAGCTCTGAACTTTGAGTTGAAGCCAGCATTCATCCACATGTTGCAGCAATCCGCACAGTTCAACGGTTTGGCCGATGAGGATCCAAATAGTCATATAGAGAGTTTTCTCGAGGTGTGTGATATGCTGAAGATAAATGTAGTGACGGATGATGCCATCAAGTTGAGAGCCTTCCCATTTTCTCTAAAGGGGAGAGTGAAGCAATGGCTACACTCATTACCTAGAGCATCGATTACACATGGGAGGAGATGGTAGAAGCTTTTCTTGCCTGTTATTTCCCTCCCGGAAAATCAGCAAAGCTTAGGAATGAGATCTCATCCTTTGTTCAGTTGGAATTGGAGTCTCTATTCGAGACATGGGAAAGGTTCAAGGAACTCCTGAGAAAGTGCTCGCAACATGGATTTCCGGAGTGGATGATTGTTCAGACCTTTTACAACGGCTTGAATCCAAGTACAAGGCAACTCTTGGATATGGCAGCAGGAGGTACCTTAGGTAGCAAGAACCCAGATGAGGCCCATCAGTTAATTGAAGAAATGGGGCTAAATAGCTACCAATGGAATGCTAGGGAGAAGAAAAAGGTGGCCGGTCTCCATGAAATAGATGCGGTAACTTCATTGGCGGCTCAAGTGGAAAATTTTAGTAAGAAGTTAGATGTTCTAATTTCAAATAGAATGGCGGCCGTGACTAATTGCACTGGGTGTGATGGAGGACATGCTCCCTCTGATTGCACGATCTCTATCGGTGATGTTTTTTGGGTGGAGAATGTTGATTTTGTAGGCAATGGCATGAGAGCTCAAGGAAACCCATATAGCAATACCTACAATTTGGGTTGGAAGAATCATCCTAATTTCTCATGGAGTAATCAGGGTCCATAAATAGCCACGGGGCCACCGGGTTTCCAACAACAACAACAAGCACCTCAGGTGGAAAACAGAGTCTCAGGTTTGGAAACCCGAATGAATGACTTAGAGAAGCACTTGACTAGATATGTGCAATCTGCAAATACAAGGTTTGAATCAGCTGAGGCTATACTTTGCAACCACACCGCCTCTTTGCATAACCTTGAAAATCATGTGGGGCAAATTGCGAAGTCTCTTTCTGAAAGGTCACATGGAAGCTTGCCGAACAATACAGAAACCAAATATTCATTTTGTTGAGGCATTGGCCCAAATGCCTAAGTATGCGAAGTTCTTGAAAGACTTGTTGACTAAAAAGAGGAAGTTGGAGGAAAGTGCTTCAGTTATTTTAGATGCTTCATGCTCGGTGGTATTGCAAAAGAATATGCCGAAAAAGAAGAAAGACCCGGGAAGCTTCATCATTCCGTGTAATATTGGCAATCTAGGTGAGGAAATGGCATTGGCGGACTCAGGGGCTAGTATCAACGTCATGCCATACAATTTATTTCAAAAGCTAGGCTTGGGCGAGCCTAGGTCTACTTGGATGACTTTGCAACTAGCGGACCGAACAGTACGACATCCGAGAGACATCATTGAAGACGTGCTTGTCAAGCTGTAATGATGCATGGATCGATGGAAGAAGTACCATCTACCCCGGGGATCCTGAAGAAGGTGCTCCGGAAAATGAAGAGGGCTAGGAGACGCCACTGGAAACACCCCAAGGCTGTTAGAGACGTCCGTGAACGGAAGGAGTTGGATGAATCATTGCTAGGTGGTCCCAAGCTCGATAATACACCCTCTACTTTTAATAGATTGTGCTCATCATGCTTTCAAGTCATGGGTAAGAGGGTAACCTTCATCTATGAACCCTCGTGAGGTAAGACAAGGTATATCAAGCTTAGTGACGTTAAACAAGCGCTTCTTAGTAGGCAACCCAAGTGTTTACTGTTTTTCTTAGCTGAATAATGTAGTGTTTTGCATGAATAAATTGTGGAGTGTTGGTGTTTTGATTTTTAGATGCTTGTGCTACAATTTTATTGTGGATTTTTAGAGTCATCGTGTGTTTTCATGCGGAATTAGCGAAGTTTGGTCGTTTAAGCTCTATTTCATGTTTGTGACTAGTCAAATTTGCATAATAGGGCAGGCTCTGAGTGTGTAAACATGTTTAGAGATTTTTTGCAGAGCCTGTAGGTTTTTCTAAGGCATCCAGTGAAAACGTACGGGCGTGTGGAATTTCCACACACCCGTGTATATGTATTGCGAGCTCATCCAGTGAAGGCATAGGGGCGTGCGGCTGCCCCTGTGAACGGCCATGTAACTGTCACACGCCCGTGGGTAATTTCCGCACGGGTGTGTGAATTCCTGCAGAGTTGGGTGGATTATCCTGCGAGCACACAAGGGCGTAGACTCGGCCCTGTGGGCGACCTTGTGAACCACACACGGACGTGGGTAATTTCCACACGCCCGTACGAAATTCTGCAGAGGAGTTCTCTCCATCCCGAAAAGACATAGGGGCATGTGGCGGCCCCTATGATGTGGGCATGTGAATGTCTTCCGCACGGCCATGTAGAACACTTGGCAATTTTCTCGGATGTTCAGGGAAGCCACATGGGCGTGCGCCTGCCCCTGTGGATCAGGCGCACTGGCATGGGTATTTTCCGCACGCCCATGTGAGATCAGTCAGAGTTGAAGGAGTGTTTTCCGAGAGCGCACAGGGGTGTGTGTACGCCCCTATGGCTCTCTTGTAATGAGGTGCACGGGCGTGGGCAATTTCCACACGCCCGTGTGGATGCACAGAACGCCAAGGGGTGTGTGTACGCCCCTATGGCTCTCTTGTAAAGAAGACTAGTTTCTCTTCTTCTTCACGTCCTCTATTTGTCTGAAAACATTCTCACATCATTCTCCGACTTTATAGCACCGATTTGGTAGGATTTTTGCAAGGTATTCCGGCCGGTTCTTCATTTTCTCATCCCATCTCGTCGGTAAGCCCTATTTATCATTTTCTTTGCCAATTCATTGTTTCCATCGATTAATTTATTGAAAAATGCTTCATCTCTTCAACTTGAAAGATTATTTGTGTTTTAGAATGAAGTAGAAGTGATTTCACGGTTCGTTGATGGATTTCAAAGGCACAGCCAGGCGGGTTTCACACCCCATGGATACACATGGGCGTGTGGAAATTCCAAACGACCGTGTGGATTTTTGCAGCATTGGCTAATCAACCTGTTTGATCGATTGTATTTTAAATTTTGCAGACTATGGCACCTCGATCAAAGAAGCAGACGGATAAGTGGCCACGTGAGTCATCTTCCGAGCCTGAGGGCATGAGTTTCACTATTCCTGAGCACCAGGTTTGTTTTGAGAGGTCATCGAGAGTTCGGTTGGGACAAACTCAATTCCTAAATACGAGCATACTGAGAGATCTACAGCAGGGAGATGAGTTTGTAGACAAGGTCGAGGATCTCGTATCAGTAGGTGGTTGGAGGCGGTTATTGACAATTAAAGAGCCAACCATCGGGGAGCTCACACTGGAGGTATTATCATCATTTGAGTTTGATAGATCCTACGCGAGCTTCCACAGTATTGACACTATTCAGTTCAAAGTATTTGGACACTACCATAGTTTGAGCATCACTCAGTTTTCTGTTCTACTCGGCTTGTATGAGGAGGCATTCACAGATACGGAGGAGTACGCTCAGTTACCGATTGATTATTCTGGAGTCTTGACCCCGCAGAGAGCTTACAGAGTGCTATGTGGTCAGGGCCAGTACGAGCCGGGGGTGTCCAAGGCCACGTGCCTTTCCCGACCTGCATACAGATATTTACATGCCATCATGAGTAGGTCGGTGAATGTCCGTGATGCTAGCACTAGTGTTCTGAGTCGACAAGAATTTCTGTACTTGTACTCAATGGTGCAGCGCGTACCGATTCACTTAGGACACATCATGGCAAAGTACATCACACATCAGGGGCATTATGCTAGACTGGGAGCAATCTTTTCGGGCCCTTACATCACGAGATTAGTATTGGGCATGGGTCTCTTGGACGCAATTTGCGGGGCCGAGAAGATGAGTATACCTGCTCCCTTGAGCCTAGAGACGATGAGGTTGATGGGCATGGTCCGTAGGGTTCGGACAGGGGTTTTTGCTTTAGTGCTACCAGCTCCGGAGATTGACGAGGATGAGGGTGATGAATCCGGGGCACTTCAGCCCACTCCTGAGCCTCAGGTAGCACCGATGGAGATTGAGGCACCTCTAGTGGCAGAGAAAGCACCCCCCGTGCGTATGTTTTCACCATCTCGAGCTCATGATCGCTAGGAGAGGCTCGAGAGCGCTTTGGGGGTGATACGGACAGAGGTCGTTGAGGTCCGAGCAGAGATTTCAGAGATCATAGTAGCACAGGCTGTTCAAGACACGTAGTTCATGGCACGCTTTTGACGACATACAGAGATCTTAGAGCGAGACGTCGCCTCCTAATTTGTCTTACGACCGAGGACTTCTCAGCCCCCCTCGGCATCTCCTGCACCTCCATCGCCTACCCCGTACCGGGTGGACCCACCATGTGCTTTTCACCAGAAGCAAAGCACTCAGAGCCCGAGGGCGTACACCCACACTTGACTTTACTTTATTTTACCTTTATGCACTTTATTTTTAGATTTTTTCACTCAGAAAGGATTCTCCTTCTGAGTTTATTTTCATTTTGCATCTCGAGTTATATTCATTGCTTTATCTACTCGAGTTATTTTTGTTTTATTGAGCTTCACTGAACCTTCTTGTGTATGCATGCAATGGTCTTGTCATCTTGGGAATTGAGACTTTGTCATGGGCACGGCCAAAGTGCTTTGGCACTTGGCCGTGTGAGCTTTACAACCCGTCGGAACATTACTCCCAAGGACTTAGCTCCATCAAACACGACACTTGGATTCAGGGGAGTATTGTTTTGATTGCTTCTCCCACATATATTCTTCATTAATATATATTTTGAGTGAGCTTGAATATGTACATTGAGAACAATGTAAAACTTAAGTGTGGGGGGGAGTTTCATAGTGCACACATCCTTTTTATTGTTCTTGATTGATATACATGCTTACATAGACAATGGCGGTTCACCTTAGTTGCAATGATTGTATTCTTGAGTTTAGGAGCAACTTTAACATTGAATGTTTTCATGCTCTAGTTCTTGCTTGAATTTCTAGGAATTTTTACCCGATTTACACTCAGTGCACTACTCACTCTTTAAACTCTATTGGAAACTCATGTTCATTGTTAAAGGGACTAGTTATAGTTGTTTCTTGTGTTAAATTCTAAAAAAAAAACAAAATAATTTTATTGTTTATTTGTGCTTGTTGGGTGGAAAGAGCTACCACCTATGAAGTATGAAACTACTCTCATAAGTCGGATACTAGCTATGCCCTAATGAGAGAAAGAGTTATCTCATAGGATGAGTGAAAGCTACTACTCCGGTAGAATGAGCTACCACCTCGAAAGTGTGAAAGCCACTTAGCGGCCGCTTTGGAAAGGGCTACCTTAGAGGTTGTGTGAAGCTACTACAATCTTTGAAATTGTTGTCACTTTTGTAGAAAAATAAGTCCCTTGTACTTAGAACATTGAGGAGTATACCTTGGGTTGTTTTGAGTGAGTTCACACATGTACAAGATTTTCGGGTTTGTTGTCCTTTTTGATTCAAGTTTTTAGCTAGAACTTTGATTTTTTGTATTTAATGTTGAAATTTCCCTTATTTGTAGAATGCTCTTTCTGTACACTTTGGTAAACCTAAGGCCAAGCACTTCCAATATTTCCTTCATCTATGCACAGAATGTTTAATTTTTGCTTGAGGACAAGCAAAAACTTAATTGTGGGGGAGTTTGATAAGTACTTGTGTGATATGAATGTGAAGCATTCTTTCCTTATGTTGAGCATTAATTTTCTAGGGTTTTTACACTAACATGTGTGTTTTCATGTTACTTTCGTACAGGTAGGGTTGTGAGGCCGATTATGAAGGAAAGAAGCCAATCTAGATCATAATGCACCAATTTTGTGGGAAATCTTACTAAAGTTCAAACGCGAAGACATAGGTCGGGTGTGAGATGCTAGAGTGTGTGCCAACCTCCTCGTATTCGAGTTGGCACATCCATTTGGAGGGGCACAAGGGCAGTCACACTTGAGCATTTCGACTTATGCACATAAAACAAGAGCTCCACCAACTTGTCTATCATTAAAGAAGCAAGTGATTCACGACGTGAACGTGTGCCCGTTTGCGTCACCTCGATGAAAGTATGGACTCGGGAAGTATTTTAGGCCAGGTACTGTAGCGAAAGTGTTGTAGCAGCACTATTCACTGCAGGACGAGAAAACAGGAATTCAGAGAATCCACACGGGCGTGTGGAAATTATACACGGCCGTGTGGAAATTCCACATGGGCGTGTGAAAAATCCACAGGCCCGTGTGGTCGCCCGATTCCAGCCCTATTTAAACCGATTCAGCCCTGATTTCAGCATTCTTTTCTCCATCTTTTCCCCAACTTGAGAAAGGGTTTCGGCTAGGGTTTTGAGAGGTATTGGCTAAGGTTTTGGAAAGGTTCTACAGCTCTGACATCATCATTCCTTAGGAAGAAGGTTGGTAGGGGAGCTTCCGTTGAGGCGTATCCTATACCGGACGAGGGAATCCTTGGACGACGAGTAGAGGACTTTCCACAAGACCATCAACACGACTATCGAGGGGGTTTCTTTATGGATTCATTGCTTTTATATTATATTTCTTTGATTGTACTTAGCTCCATGGAGAGCTAAACCCCTACTGGGTACTTGGGTATTTGTGAACCCTAGGATGTATTCGTTTCATTGAATCTCTTTATTATGCTTTCAATAAATTGATGTTTGTTGTGAGTTCCAACCTTGAATGCTTGATTGTATGAACATTTCCCCTAGAGTGACACTAGAGTTAAGAGTTCTTCTTGGTAACCTTGTGAGTGAGTGACACACCACGAGTGTTAGACAAAACTAGGTTGGAGAGGATTGAGAGGGTGAGTCGAGAGGTACAGGAGCGTCCCCTTTCCTCTCCGACGTGATAGATTCTACCTCCGTTCCTCGAGTTCTTTGCGGCCATAATAGAGTGAATGATCTAACGGATGAACCTCCGCTAGGGCTTAGTTGCGCGTGCAATGGAGTGAAGTGTTGAGGTGATCTTAGTATCTAGGGCTTAATCGTGGTTAGGGACCTTCCACCTGGACCAAAGGGTTAGGTCTATAATTAGGAAGAGATTTATCACTTGGAATCCCTAGAGCTCATTGCAACTCTATTCGAATGCGAGGTTGAGAGGTTATCTAATCTCTCCTCCGGAACATGTATAGAGTTAGGCATAGTTGACCTTAGATTTGGGACTATGTATTTAAGGATTTCCACAACTTTCTATTGCATTAATTAGGAAGCATAATAGAGGGTTGTTACACTTGAAACAATTGTCCTAGGCGGAGCATTATCCGAGTACCCCGTCTTTATCGATTGCCTTACCTCCTCCTTTACTCATGCTCTCTTACTTGTTGTTTTTACTTTTGAGAATTGAATCATCGTCACACTTATCACTATTGATCTTTCACATAGCTAAGAAGCGGATTAAGTGTTTTTATTCCCTACTCCCTGTGGATTCGATACCCTCTCATCTGGGATTATTACTTTGACAAACCCGTGCACTTGAGGATATACGCAAGGGGACCTTGTCAACAGTATTTTTGCTACAGTGAAGTTGCTACAATACTATTGCTACAGTACAAGCACTTACGCGATCAGAACACTCTTCTCTTGAGGCCACATGTCCGGGCACACGTCCATGTGGTAGGCTATAAAACTTTTCTTCATCGACGTATCTTTGAGAGGTCTTGCAATCTTCACAAAGAGAAGGAATATGAATATGTGGCTGCCTTTGTGCCCTTCCAACTAGTGAATTGGCTTGAATCTTCTTGGAAGTTGGCACACATCTCCATGTTTATGAACTCCTCTCATGTCTTGGTCCTTGAATTGAACAAGAACTCCCAACATTGTGTCTTTATAGCCTATCTTTGCTTCCTTTTTACTCTTCAAGGTATTGACAACCTATATGCATAAAAGAACACCAAATACACAATATGAGACATAAACCATAGTAAAAATGATGCTCAATGCATGTAAAACATATATAAAAATATGTCTACACAAGCACTTATCAAACTCCCCCACACTTAAGTCTTTGCTTGTCCTCAAGCAAAATTAAACATTAAACTTATGGAAAGAAAAGAGAAGTGCTTGGCCTTAGGTTCACCAAAAGAGTACAAGAAGAAAATTCTACAGTCATGGAGAGAATCAAACACTAGACAAAACAATCAATGCTCTAGCAAACAATCCAATCAAAAATGAATGTGATAAAATCCAAAAGCGTGTGTGTGTGAAAAACTCCACTCATGTCAACACTATGTCCACTACCAAGTTCTTATTAACACGGGACTTATTTATAAATAGAAAGAATAGGTAGTAGCTTCACACAACCTCTATGGTGGCCCTTTCCCAAGATGCCTCCCGAGTGGCTTTCACACTTTCGAGGTGGTAGCTCTTTCTACCAAGGATGGTAGCTATCACACATCCCATGAGATAGCTCTTTCTCTCATTAGGGCATAACAAGTATCTGACTTATGTGAGTAGCTACATACATCATGGGTGGTAGCTCTTTCCACCCCGTATGCACATACAACAAACAATTCCCAATCACTTTTTTTTTCAAATAAAAACTAGCACATTAAAGTCCCAAACATAATGAACTAGAGACTTCATAGGTCTAATGAGCGAGAAAAGTGCACAAAGAGCAATGGGACAAAAAATATTCAATAAAATTGGATAAAAACTAGTGCAAGATAAAAATCCATGTTTATAACCTCCAAAAACTAACAATTAAACTCTTAACCCTAAGGTGAACCTTCATTGGCAACAAGAGCATGCTCATGAAAACACAAGTAAAAGTCATGTATAAGGTGAACCCTTCCCCACACTTAAGATGTACATTGTCCTCAATGTACACATGCAGGCACAATAAAAATAATAACAATGGAAACATAATGTGTGTGGGAATGCAATTAAAGCAATACTCCCCTGAACTCCCCATTAATCGTTTGGTGAAGTCTAACTCATGGCCGTGTTGTATAGGTTGTGAAGCTCACACGACCATGTGACAACATCACATGATCATGTCTATGACTAAAACACCAACAACATCACTCTCAAGGCCATCTGCATGGAATATAAGGAGTTCAGTGAAGCTCAACAAAATGTAAAAGAAAATACAAGTTCAGACAAATAACATAATAGAGCATATACTCGCACAAAAGAAAGACAAGAAGATAACTCTCAGAAGGTGAAGCCTTTCTGAGTACAAAAGCCTAAATACTACTAACAAAGCAACTAAGAGTAAGAAACTAAAATAACTGTCTCATGAGTGTGACACCTCTAGCGTCAGTATCTGGAGCTAGTGCTAGTGCTGGCACAGAAGTAGATGAGACCTCCTCGTCAAAAGTCTGCTGAATACGATCAAGACGCTTCAAAATCCGTGCCTGGTTCTCAAGGATGGTAGCAACGGCAGCCTCGTGTCCAGCTAGATGCTCATGATCTCGAGGGGAAGATGACTCAAGAACGGCTGATGTTGCTGGAGCTGCCTCGGTGACTATGGGCTCAGCTGCAGGTGGTGCCTTTGTAGCCTCAACAGGCTCCTCATCATCCCCAGATGACGATTCTACTAGTGCATATCAAACAGAGAGTAGCCAAACCCAATGGTGCCGGACTACTGACTCTGTCCTCGCCTCTGACCGAGCGGATAAGACCCATCTTGAACATAAGACGAGTGATGTATGGTCCTGCAAATAATGCTCCCAATCGCAAATATTCACTCTGATGACGAAAGTAGTCAGCAACCACATATCCTAAGTGGAGAGGGACTCCATCGCCAATGGAGTGGAGGTACAAAAGATCTGTCCTGCGAAGTGAACCAGTACCATCCCCCCGACCTGTCACGGACCTGGTAAGAACAGCATGGATGTACCTGTACGCCGGTCAAGTAAGTAATGAGGCCTTCGACTAGCGTGTAGAATACTGACGACCACCGCATAGATCATGGAAGACCTGACCCAGTGTGAGATTATAAGGATAATCGGTGAGGAGCTCAGTATACTTGATAGTATCAGCATAGTTCTGATCGTAAAATCCAAGATATATCGAGAACTTGGTCAAAGACATCCTATGTGGCTGACCAAAAATGCGGAAACGAATGGCATTGGAAATGTCAAAACTGATATCAACTGTGTCATGATCAAAAGAAAATGAGGCAAGAACTTCCAAGGTGATATCTCACATGACGGGCTCCTGAATGGAGAATAATCCGTCCCAACCCCCCACACTAACAAGTTCTCTGACCTCCTCAGCAAGACCAATGTCCTCTAGCGCATCCCAATCGATAAAATGCGATTGTCCAATCTTCAGTTGCTGGAGACGCTCAAACCGCTACTGATGAACGGGGTCAGGAAATTTGATTACCGGTTGTGAGGTTGGCATGGTGTCATAATCTGCGAAGAAACCACTTAAAAGCATCAGTTCAGCATGAATACAGTGAAACTGGGTACCACATGCGCAAGAACAACGAGACGGGGGAAAAACAGGGCCAACTGGCCTTTGTTCCAGTCTACGCGGGGGCGTGCTCGGCTCGGCCGAGCAGCCACACGCCCATGCAGGAGAGCCACGCGGGTGCGCAGGCGCGTGGCTGGCCTGGGCTAGTGGCCTGCCAGGCCGCAAGCCCGCGCGCTATCGGCCTAGGGCCCACGTGGTCGCGTGGCCCTCCGACCAGCGCGCGGCCAGCCCACGTGGTCGCGTGGATGCCGGACTCCGGAGTTTTGGCCGCAGTTGGTCTCCTACGCCTCATACAAATCATTCTCATACATTGAACAAGTTTCTAGCATGATTCCCTATGAGAACTATCATAAAAATACCATGAAAACTTCATGAAAATGACCTTGAAGAACATGGAAAGGGTGGAAGGGAGTGAAGTCTTACCGGAGCAAATCGGAGAAGAAAACTCGGTGTAAACTCCGGCAAATTACCTCTAATCCTCCAAAGAGTTGAAAACAATTGGTTTTAGAGATCAAAACTTGAGTTTTAGAGGAGTGCAAGGTGGAAGATGAAAGGGTTCTTTGAAAATGGAAGATGATGAACAATGCCATTTCATATTCTTATAGGCACATGGGGGTGTGGATTTTTTCACACCCCCGCGTGGGTACTGTACACGACCGCGTGAAAATTCCACGCAGCCGTGTGGACTGCAAAATTTCTTCGTAAAGTCCAGAAAGTGCTCGAAACTCCAAATTAACACCAATTTTTCAACATTAAACATCAAATTCACCTTAAACCATGTTATACACATAAACAATAATTCAAATCACCAAAAAAATTCCACAAAAACACCAGCGATCAACAAAATTAATCAAGACACACACTCATGAATTTATTTTTGCAAAATTTAAATTTTGAGTCTAAAAACTAATTAAAAGCTTGGGTTGCCTCCCAAGAAGCACATGTTTAATGTCACTTAGCTTGACGTAGCTGTTTTTACCTCATGGTTGCTCATAAAGATGAAAAACCTCTTTTCTAGCGACCTCCACACATGATGGATAGAAGTTCTTCATACTCAGGGAGAAATTTTTAACTATGTTACCGAATGAGGGAATGTCGCGCTCTTCCTTTGTGTGCTTGTCCCCTAATGTGCTGGAATACTTTCGGTGGCGACGTCTCGACCTCTTGACTCGGCGAAAAATCTGTTTCAAAAATCCTCCTTGAGGTTGCTCGTTAAGGACTTGTTTTTCACAATTAGTTGTGTCCTCCACCTCAATATCCGGCCACACCTCATATGGATCTTGATTGAGAAATTCCTGTAGGTACTCATCAGAAATCTCATCATTGACATCAAAAAAATAACAAGTACCATCAAAGTCAAGAGAGTGCATCATTGCTTTGGCGAGACGGTATGTGATCTTTTCCTCTCCAATGCGCAATGTCATCTCGCCTCCATCCATGTCAATGAGAGCCTTGCAGGTTCTCAAGAAAGGTCTTCCTAGAATTAATGGAACCTCTGCATCTTCATCGACATCTAACACAGCAAAATCAGCAGGAAACATATACTTGTCAACCTTTACCAAAACACTTTCAATTATACCTCGAGGATGACGAACGGAGCGATCGGCCAGCTGTAAAGTCATGCGGGTTGGCCTTGGCTCTCCCAACCCTAATTTCTGAAACAATGTGTACGGCATGACATTAATACTAGCTCCCAAATCGGCCAAATCTTTTTCTCCCACAAACCTCTGATTGACAAGGTATGATAAAGCATCCCGGATCTTTCATTTTGTTTGGCAGATTCTTCTGAAGCATTTCCGAATGATAAGTGCTTGTGCGATATGAAAGCGAAGCATTCTTTCCTTATGTTGAGCATTACTTTTCTTGGGTTTTTACACTAATATGTGTGTTTTTATGTTACTTTTATGTAGGTTGGGTTGTGAAACCAATTATGAAGGAAAGAAGCCAATGTGGATCACAATGCACCAATTTTGGAGGAAATCTTGATAAAGTTCAAATGCGAAAATATGAGTCGGGTGCGAGATGCTAGAGTGTGTGCCAACCTCCCCGTATTTGAGTTAGCACAACCATTTGGAGGGGCACAAGGGCAGTCACACTCAAGCATTTTGACTTATGCACATAGAACAAGATCTCCATCAACTTGTCCGTCATTGAAGAAGCAAAGCGATCCACAGCATAAACGTGTGCCCGTTTATGTTACCTCGATGAAAAGTGGATTCGGGAGTATTTTTGGCAGAGTACTGTAGGAGGTTACTGTAGCAATCACCTTAGCAGTTACTGTTCACAGCCGGCCGAGAAAACAGGAATTCAGAGAATCCACAATGGGCGTGTGGAAATTATACACGCCCGTGTGGAAATTTCACATGGGCGTGTGTAAAATCCATAGGCCCGTGTGGTCGTCCGATTCCAGCCCTATTTAAAGCCGATTCAGCCCCGATTTCAACATTCTTTTCTCCATCTTTTCCCCAACTTGAGAGAGGGTTTCAGCTAGGGTTTTGAAAGGTATTGGCTAGGGTTTTGGAGAGGTTCTACGGCTCCGACATCATCATTCCTTAGGAAGAAGGTTGGTAGGGGAGCTTTCGTCAAGGCGTATCCTATACCGGACAAGGGAATCCTTGGACGACGAGTAGAGGACTTTCTACAAGACCATTGACATGACTATCGAGGGGGTTTCTCTATGGATTCATTTATTTTACATTCTATTTCTTTGATTGTACGTACCTCCATGGAGAGCTAAACTCCTAGTGTGTACTTGGGTATTTGTGAACCCTAGGATGTATTTGTTTCATTGAATCTTTTTATTATGCTTTCAATTAATTGATGTTAGTTGTGAGTTCCAACCTTGAATGCTTGATTGTATGAACATTTTCCCTAGACTGACAGTAGGGTTGAGAGTTTTTGTTGGTAACCTTGTGAGTGAGTGACACACCACGAGCGTTAGACAAAGCTAGGTTGGAGAGGGTTGATAGGGTGAGTGACACGTCCGAATATGCGTGTATAAACAGCAAGTGCACGGGTGTCGAAGTAATAATTACCCCGGTGAGTGGGTAGTCGAATCCACAGGGAACGGAAGTATTAGTAATAACCACTTCTCAATTATCTAGTCGGAATCAATTAATATGATGAAGTGAACTAATTGCAAACAAAAGCAAAGCGAGTATGCAAGAAATAAAGTAGAAGAGTCTCAATCACTAAGGATGAGGTATTCGAGCACGATCCCCTAAGATCTTCCTTGAAGCTCTAGATTCACTAAATGCTCTACAATCGAGTCTAATGAGTCGAGGTAATCCAACGATAACCAATCCTTGTCTCCAAGCAAAAAGGCACTAGTCCCCTACAAGGTCCCGTGGAGAAATCGACCAATCTCAACACTTCACACCCCATATGACCGCAATATGCTCTAAGGAAACCTAAGAGTGAAACCGATTCCTAAATGTAGATCCAACCCTAATTCCCGGCGAAGGATCCTAACCCCCTACAAGGTCCCGGCGGAGAAATCGAGCAATCTCACGCCTCACACCAAATATGGTTGCAAAGAGAATATGGAATACGGAGATAGGAAACACTCAATCGAAAGGGAAAGGGGACATTCCTCCATCTCAAGGCTCACCCTCTCAACCCTCTTTAATCTTGGAAATCTAACTCTAATGGAGACCTCACACATTAAAGTATTAAATCATGCAATGTAATCAACCACAAGGATTAACAACACTAGCAAGCAATTAAATCACAAGATTAAAACTCAAGACAACTCGGATTAACTAGAAACATTAAGAGAATCAATCCAAAAAAATATAAATCTTAGGGTTCACATGCCCAAATACCTACTAGGGTTTAGCCCTCCATGGGCCTAGTTACAAAAACAATAATCAATACAATGAAAAAGCAATAAAACCCATAGAGAAAAACCCCCTCGAATTGCATGCGGATTGGCCTTGATTGGTAGTTCTCCGTCTTGAAGGGTTCCTCTACGAGCTAGGTCGCCAATGGCTCCCCAAGGTGCTATGACGTCGAAGGAACCTATCAAAGTTGGTGAAGAACTCCCTATCAATCGGCGAAGACCTTCTCCTCAAACCCTAGCCGTCTCTCTCTCAATATCTATGCTCAAAGCTCCGCCAAAAGTCCCCTTAGAATCGGCCAAAAGGTGTATTTATAGCCTCACAACGCGTCTGTCACGTGCCCCCACGCGCCCGCGTGGATTTTCCACGCGCCCGCGTGGATTTTCCACGCGCCCGCGTGGGCTGCAGGAATTTCCACGCGGTCGCGCGGAATTTCCGCGCGGGCGCGTGAGCATGATCACTGCTCGATGAATTCGGCTACGATGATTTCCGCTCATGATTTCTGCTGCACAACAATAAACATTCTCCTCTTAAGGCCACACGATCGGGCACACGATCATATGGTAGGCTATCCGGCTTTTCCTTCATCAATGCGTCTTGAAAGGTCTTGAAATCTTTACAAAGAGGAGGAATGTGGAGACATGGCTGCCTTTGTGCCCTTCCATTAATAACTTGGCTTGCAAAAACTATGGAAGTTGGCACACATCTCCTCATACACGAACTCCTCTTGTGTCTTCCAACTTGATTTGTACAAGAACTCCCAATATTATGCCATAATAGCCTATCTTCGCTCCCTTTTGAAATCCCAATGTCTTCACAACCTATATGCATAAAAGAACACCCAATACACGAAATGAGACATAAACCGTATAAAATATGATGCTCAATGTATGTAAAACATGCATAAAAACATGTTCACTCAAGCACTTATCAGTGAGTCGAGAGGTATAGGAGCGTCTCCTTTCCCCTCCGGCGTGATAGATTCTGCCTCTGTTCCTCAAGTTCTTTGCGGCAATATTAGAGTGAATGGTCTAAGGGATGACCCTCCGCTTGGGCTTAGTTGCGCGTGCAATGGAGTGAAGTGTTGAGGTGATCTTAGTATCTAGGTCTTAATTGTGGTTATTGACCTTCCACCTAGACCAAAGGGTTAGGTCTATAATTAGGAAGAGATTTATCACTTGGAATCCCTAGAGCTCATTCCAACTCTATTCGAGTGTGAGGTTGGTAGGTTATCTAATCTCTTCTCCGGGACATGTATAGAGTTAGACATAGTTGAACTTAGATTTGGGACTATGTATTTAAGGATTTCCATGACTTACCATTGCATTCATTAGGAAGCATAAAAGAGGGTTCTTGCACTTGAAACAATTGTCCTAGGCGGAGCATTATCCGAGTACCCCATCTTTATCGATTGCCTTACCTCCTCCTTTACTCGTGCTCTCTTACCTGTTGTTTTACTTTTGAGAATTGAATCATTATAACACTTATCACTACTAATTTTTCACAAAGATAAGAAGCGGATTAAGTGTTTTATTCCCTACTCCCTGTGGATTCGATACCCGCTCATCCGAGATTATTACTTCTACAAACCCGTGCACTTGCGGGATATATGCAAGGGGACCTTGTCACCGAATAATTCCCTTCTAACACCACAGCCACACTTTCCTCCATTTTCCTCTTGTTGGTCAAAAGGTCCTTCAAGAACTTTGCATAACAAGGCATTTGAGATAACGCCTCTACAAAGGGAATGTTAATGTGTAACTGTTTCAATTGATCCAGAAATTTCCTGTTTTGCACATCAACTTGGTCTTTCTTCAAATGCGCCGGATAAGGGATCCTTGGAGTATATGAAGGAAGTGACGCAGCTGGCCGCTTCTCATTATCTTGCACCTTATCATTTGGTGGTTTTTGAGGAAATTCAGCAGTCTTCCCAGTGGGGGTTTTAGCTTGAAGAATTTCAGATTTTTTCTCAGCAGTGAGCTCTTCTTAGAGCTCTCAACCACTTCTCAAAGTGATCACCTTCACTTGCTCCCTTGGGTTAGTCTCCGTGTTACTTGCTAGGCTCCCTAAAGGTCTCTCTGCCAATGACTTCGCTATTTGTCCAACTTGATTCTCCAAATTTTGTAAAGAAGTAGTATGATTGCGGAGTGTTGCCTTTATGTTTTGTAACCTTGTGTCGGTTGATTGACTAAACTTTGATAAAACCCTTTCTAATTCTGAAACTCTCTCCGGAATCGAAGGTGTTTGCTGAAATCCGGGTGGAGCAGTGGTCTTTTGCTACCCTTCATTTCCCCACAAGAGATTTGGGTAGTTTCTCTACCCTTGGTTGTAGGTGTTGCTATACGGATTACCTTGTCCTCTTCCTGAATTGCCCACAAAATCTACTTGTTCACTTGTGGCTGAAGTTGTAATCGAGATAGGACAATCAGACGGCATATGTGAGCCCCCACAACCATCACAACTTGTGATTTCAGCTACCTTTGATGAAGTCAAAGTGCCCAATTTCTTGCTCAATGCTTCTACTTGGTCTGCCAAGGATGTAACTGCGTCAATCTCATGGAGTCTGACCACTTTCTTCTTTTCTCTTGCATTCCATTGGTAGCTATTCATACCCATTTCCTCAATCAATTATCGGGCTTCTTCGGGGGTCTTGTTTCCCAATGTTCCTCCTGTGGCGGCATCAAGAAGTTGTTTGTTACTCGAGTTCAACCCATTGTAAAATGATTGAATAACCATCCACTTGGGGAACCCATGTTGTGGATACTTCCGCAAGAGGTCCTTGAATCATTCCCAAGTCTCAAATAAAGATTCAAGCTCCATTTGAACAAATGATGATATCTCATTACGAAGTTTTACCAATTTCCCGGGAGGAAAATATCTTGCAAGGAAAGCCTTGGCCATTTCGTTCCATGTTGTTATTGAAGCTCTTGGCAATGAATGGATCCATTGTTTGGCTCTTCCCTTTAACGAGAATAGAAAAACCCTCAAGTGAATTGCATCATCCGAAACCCCATTGATCTTCAACATATCGCAAACTTCAAGGAAATTTTCAATATGATTGTTTGGGTCTTCATCCTCTAACCCATTAAATTGTGCAGACTGTTGAACCATTTGAATGAAGCCCGGTTTTAACTCAAAATTCTGGGCTGCTATCGGTGGCCTACCAATGCTCGATTGTGTTCCACGAATTGTAAGCCTAGCAAAATCTAAGAGTGTTCTTGGTTGCCCCTCTTGTTCTGCCATATTTTTAGATTCTTCAACCTCTATTTCGGCTGGAAAATTCTGTTCCTGCACAGGTTCCTTTCCCCTTTGATGAATTCTTTGCTCAATTTAAGGATCCTCTTCAACCAATGTCGAAGGGTTCCCTCAGGTCATAACCTGTAGCTGAAATCAATGAAATGAAACAATAAGAATGGTGAAAGAGAGAAGTATGAAGTGGAAATAGTAAATGAAAATGTGAATGACTAAAGTAACCAAGTCCTAGTGTTCCTAATATCCCGTTCCCCGGCAATAGCGCCAACAACTTGACACGTCCGAATATGCGTGTAAACCACAAGTGCACGGGTGTCGAAGTAATAATTACCCCGGTGAGTGGGTAGTCAAATCCACAAGGAACATAAGTATTAGTATTAACCACTGCTTAGTTATCTAGTTGAAATCAATGGATGTGATGAAATGAACTAATTGCAGGAGAATTAATAAGCAAGCAAATGAGCAAGAAAACACGTAAAGGAGATCTCAATCAATAAAGATGAGGTACCCAGACAATGCTCCCCCTAGGATCTAACATGAAGCTCATGATTCACTAAATTCTTCTAAACCGAGTCTAATGAGTCGAGGTAATCCAAGAACAACCGGCCCTTGCCTCCAAGCCACCAGTACTATTCCCCTACAAGGTCCCGGTGGAGAAATCGCTAAAGCCTTGGAAACCCTAACCGCCTTGCCATCAAAGTGCTCGCGAAAACCCTTGCCAAAAGTCTCTCAAAAATAGGGCAAACGGCCTATTTAAAGCCCAAAACCACGCCTGTCACGTGCCCTCATGCGCCCGTGTTGATTTTCCACGTGGCCGCGTGGGCTGCAGGAATTTCCACGCGGGCGCGTGAACAGTATTTTTTCTACAATACTACTACATTATCTAGGGCTTGAGAGGATGAGTCGAGAGGTACAGGAGCGTCCCCTTTCTCCTCTAGCATGATAGATTCTACCTCCATTCCTCGAGTTCTTTGCGGCCATAATAGAGTGAATGGTCTAAGGGATGACCCTCCACTAGGGCTGAGAGGGTGAGTCGGCCATAATAGAGTGAATGGTCTAAGGGATGACGCTCGTGTACCTCTCGACTCACCCTCTCAACCCTCTCCAACCTAGACTTGTCTAATGCTCGTGGTGTGTCACTCACTCACAAGGTTACTAACGACAACTCTCAACCCTAGTGGGTAGTCGAATCCACAAGGAATAGTTCTTCTGAAACAAGAAGTACTACTATTTTGCTAAAGTGAAAACCAATTTGTGAATTGATTCAAGATATTAATTCATAGAAAAGTGGAAAAGAAAACAGAACCAGAAAGAGTAATCGAATAGGACGATCAATGGTAAAATGGGGTAGCCGGACAATGCTCACCCTAGGACTAATATTTCAAGTGCAAGACTAATATTATGCCTCCTAATTAAAGTCTAATGAGTCATGGAAATCCAAAGATACATGATCCCAAACCTAAGGTCAACCACGACTAGCACTCTACACTATGCCCGGCGAAAAGGAGTAATCTCAATACGTCATACTCTGTGGAACTGCTTGAGGTTCTAGGGACTCCAAGTGATAAACCCTATTCCCTAATTTAGATCTAACCCTTTGGTCCAGGCAAAAGACCCCTAATCACAATTAAGCCCCAGCACTAAGGATTACTCAACACTTCAGGCTATTGCTCATGCAAGTAAGCCCCAATGGAGTTTTTCTTTTACCACTTCACTCTATCATGATCACAAAGAAATCTTGGAACATGGAGGTACGATAAATTATGTCGAAAAGGAAAGGTGATGTTTCGCTACCTCTCGACTAACTCTCTCAACCCTCTTCAACCTCCCTAAGTCTAACCCTAGTGAAGTTAACACCCCTTGCAAGGATTACCTACATAGATTCTCAACCTTAGTGTCACTCTAAGGGAAAATCATAATGATAAGCATGCAAGATTGAAACTCAATTAAAACATCAATTAAAGAAACAAAATAAAAGTCAATGAAACAAAATCATCCTAGGGTTTACAAGTCCAAACACCCACTAGGGGTTTAATTGAACATGGAGTAATACATAGTTAAAGATAAAATCAAAAATAAGTGCAAGCAATCCATAGAGATAACCCCCTTGTGATCCATGTTGATGGTCTTGAGGAGCTGCCACGGCTTCTCCAAAGACTCCTTCATTAAGCCTTGGGCACACTCCGCTGAATTAAGGCCATTGGAAGCTCCCCTAATAACTCTCCTCCAAAAAAAATTGATGTCAAATGCCATAAAACCACTCGAAAACCCCAGCAAAAACCTCTCCAAACCATAGCCGCGCTTTCCCCAAAAGATAGGTAAAAGGTAGGAAGAAGATCCCTAAAATAAACTCTCCAAGCGGTATTTAAAGGGCTGAAATTGGGCATCCATACGCCCCTATGTAAATTCCACATAGGCATGTGGATTTCCAGGTTTCCATTTCTTGCGCACTATAAATAGTAACTGCTACAATAATTTTACTACAGTAAACTTCTGCAGTACTTTTTCTATAGTCTCCCGACTTCAATTTCTTCATTGGGGCTCCGTGTTGGGCACACATCGATGCAGTAAATCATATCATACCTTCTCCTTAAAACACATTGACGAAGCTCTTAACAATGTTACACAAGTCGAAACATATAAGTGGGACTACCTTTGTGTCTCTCTAATTTGTGTATTCACTTGAACATTTTGGAGGTTAGTACACACCCACATATTTTTTATCACAACTTATGCCTTGACACTTATTCGATACAAGAATTTGCTAAACAATTGTGTAAATGATCTATCTTTGCTTTCTTTCTTCCAGACTTGTCTCCATAACCCTAAACGCACAAGAGAGCACAAATACACACAAATGAGATATAAAATCTGATTAAAGTGATGCTTAGTGTAAGAAAAAGTATACTTAGTAATACTTATACACAACCACTTATCAACAACAAGAGAGCCATGCCCTGGGATGATTCCTATGAGCTATTGTATGCCGACTGACCTCTAATACCTACCAGGTATATTCTATGGTTCATCTGTGTGCTCAAAAGCAATGTTATGGTTCTCAAATTCACCATGTTTTGCTAGGGTAACTATGGTTTCATTCACATCAAGTTTTGCTATCACACAAGACAACTACAAATATGGCAATCCACACACCAAGTTTTACCTAAGCAACTGTGCAAATCAAACACATCAAGTTATGCAAACACAAGGTTAAACACAAGAATCCAAAAGGAGGTGTTAGCCACAACAATGAGAGATGGAGGTGTTAGCTACAACAGCAGCTACAACGCTCTAGCTCTCTTTATTGAATCCCATAACTAATGTAACCACAATACATGCAATTAAAACTGATATTCTTATTATCTCCTCTCCCTTTGCCATCAATGCTTTCACATTATTATTTTTTCCACTATTATTCTCATCACCCATGTGTATATATATAAAGAGACATATTAAGAGAAAGATGAGGGTGAGGATAATGAGGAGGAGAAAGGCTTTTTAAAGGACGAATTTTAAGATGGTGTAAATTATAATAAGTGATAGGTTTATAGATGTAAATGGAGTTTTAATCTTTGGTGGACACAAAACTGGACTGGAATCACTTGCAGATATATTGGCGATTGCGGATCAACCATTACCAGGATCTAGTTGGAACTAGAGTGGAAGCTGGAGACTCTCAACTTCTCAGCTCTGCCATCTCTCAGGGTTCTCGACCTCAGTCAAAATCACCATCTACATGGATCTATCCCTACAACCATTTTAGTTCTCTCCAAGCTTACCTTCCTAGATCTATCTTTCAAAAATCTCAAACCATCATGCCTTTAGAGCTTGGTAATCTGTCAAGTCTAAAAACTTTGTTGCTCAATGAGAATCAAATAAGTGGCTCTATCCCTGCTGCCATTTCAGCTCTTTCCAATCTCACCATCCTTGATATCTCTGCCAACAATCTCTCAGGAACCATCCCTTCAGATCTTGGTATTTTGACAATGCTCTACACCATGTTGCTCCATCATAATCAGATAAGTGGCTCAATACCTCCTTCTTTTAAAAAGCTTTTGAACCTGAATTCCTTAGCCATCTTCCAAAATTTCTTAGTTGGTTCCATTCCTCCGGTGCTTGGAAACTTGACCAAACTCAAGTTTTTATGCTTGGGGAGAAATAATCTCATTGGCTCTATTCCTTATGCGATTGGGAATCTAGTGAACATGATTGATTTTCAAATATCTTACAACCAAATAACTAGTCCCATCCAATATAGTATTGGAAACCTGACCAAGCTTCAAATTTGTTACCTACATAATAATAATTTAAATGGTTCCATTCCTTATAAGATTGGGAATCTAGTAACTGAGAGATTTTGAAATAACTAATAACCAAATAACCGTTCCCATCCCATTAAACATTGGAAACCTGACTAAGCTTCAAAACTTTTACCTACATAACAATACCATAAATGGCTCCATTCTAATGAGATTGGGAATCTAGTAAACTTGAGAAATTTTGAAATACCTTCTAATCAAATAATAGGTCTCATCCCTCAAAGCCTTGGAAACTTAACCAATCTTCAAAAGATAATTAATTTCAGAACAATACATGCAATTAAAGCTGATGTTCTTATTATCTCCTCTCCCTTTGCCATAAATACTTTCATATTATTATTATTTCCACAACAGCAACTACAATGCTCTTGCTCTCTTTATTCAATCCCATAACTAATGTTGCCCCAATACATGCAATTAAAGCTGATATTCTTATTATCTCCTCTCCCTTTGCCATCCATTCTTTCATATTATTATTATTATTATTATTATTTCCACTATTATTCTCAGCACCCATGTATATATATATATATATAAAGAGAAATATTGAGAGAAAGATGAGGGTGAGGATGATGAGAAGGAGAAGGGCTTTTTAAAGGAAGAATTGAAGATGGTGTAAATTATAATAAGTGATAAGTTTATAAATCTAAATGGAGTTTTGTTCTATGGTGGACACAACCAATAAGAATTTTAATTTGAGTGACTGAATTTCTAAGAAATCATTTGATTTGGGAGGTGTTGTGTGGTTTCTTGGCCTGAGGTTGAGAAGAAATTAGAAGGGGAAATAGTAAAATATATATTAAACGTAGGAAAAGTTTTATTTTATGTTTCCTCGAGTTTGGTTTGATTATGATGATGAAATTAAATAACCTTGTTATCTCTTTTTTATATATTTCTTTGTTGTTAAACAAAAAAGTAATTTGAAGAAAAATGGATAATTTTTTGTGTTCCTATTTTTATTTTGTTATAAAAAGTAATTCATGAAACATTTTGGCTTTAAAACATTAAAAACATATCTACCTTGCTATTTGATAAGTGCTTGTGTGATATGAATGCGAAGCATTCTTTTCTGATGTTGAGCATTACTTTTCTCGGCGTTTTACACTAATATGTGTGTTTTTATGTTACTTTCGTACAGGTAGGGTTGTGAGGCCGAGTATGAAGAAAAAAACCAATGTGGATCATAATGCACTGATTTTGGAGGAAATCTTGCTAAGGTTCAAACGCGAAAACATAGGTCGGGTGTGAGATGCTAGAGTGTGTGCCAACCTCCTCGTATTATAGTTAGCACAACCATTTGCAGGGGCACAAGGGCAGTCACACTCAAGCATTCTGACTTATGCACATAGAACAAGATCTCCACCAACTTGTCCGTCATTAAAGAAGCAAAGCGATCCACGATGTGAACGTGTGCCCATTTGCGTTACCTCAATGAAAGTATGGACTCAGGAAGTATTTGAAAAATCCACAGGACCGTGTGGATGCCCGATTCCAGCCCTTTTTTAAAGCCGATTTTAGCCCCGATTTCAGTATTCTTTTCTCCATCTTTTCCGCAACTTGAGAGAGGGTTTCGGCGAGGGTTTTGAGAGGTATTAGCTAGGGTTTTGGAGAGGTTCTATGGTTCTGATATCGTCATTCCTTCGGAATAAGGTTGGTAGGTGAGCTTCCGTCAAGGTGTATCCTATACCGGACAAGGGAATCCTTGGACGACGAGTAGAGGACTTTCCACAAGACCATCAACATTACTGTCGAGGGGGTTTCTCTATGGATTCATTGCTTTTACATTCTATTTCTTTGATTGTACTTAGCTCCATGGAGAGCTAAACCCCTAGTGGGTACTTGGGTATTTGTGAACCCTAGGATGTATTTGTTTCATTGAATCTATTTATTATGCTTTCAATTAATTGATGTTTGTTGTGAGTTCCAACCTTGAATGCTTGATTGTATGAACATTTCCCCTTGAGTGACACTAAGGTTAAGAGTTCTTGTTGGTAACCTTGTGAGTGAGTGACACACCACGAGCGTTAGACAAAGCTAGGTTGGAGAGGGTTGAGAAGGTGAGTCGAGAGGTACATGAGCGTCCCCTTTCCCCTCCGCTGTGATAGATTCTACCTCCGTTCCTCAAGTTCTTTGTGGCCATAATATAGTGAATTGTCTATGGGATGACCATCCGCTAGGGCTTAGGTGCACGTGCAACAGAGTGAAGGTTTGAGGTGATCTTAGTATCTAGGGCTTAATTGTGGTTAGGGACCTTCCAAGAGGACCAAAGGGTTAGGTCTATAATTAGGAAGAGATTTATAACTTCGAATCCCTAGAGCTCATTGCAACTCTATTCGAGTGCGAGGTTGAGAGGTTATCTAATCTCTCATCCGGGACATGTATAGAGTTAGGCATAGTTGACCTTAGATTTGGGACTATGTATTTAAGGATTTCCAGGACTCACCATTGCATTGATTAGGAAGCATAATAGAGGGTTCTTGCACTTGAAACAATTGTCCTAGGCGGAGCATTATTCAAGTACCCCATCTTTATTGATTGCCTTACCTCCTCCTTTACTCATTCTCTCTTACTTGTTGTTTTTACTTTTGAGAATTGAATCATTGTCACACTTATCACTACTGATTTTTCACATAGCTAAGAAGCGGATTAAGTGTTTTTATTCGCTACTCCCTGTGGATTCAATACCCTCTCATCTGGGATTATTACTTTGACAAACCCGTGCACTTGCGGGATATAAGCAAGGGGAACTTGTAAAGTTTTTGGGGCCGTTGTCGGGGAGTAGGCGTTTAGAGATACTTCGCACTTTGTTTTCTTAGCTATTTCACCATACATTCTATTTCATATCTTCTTATTCTATCATCGTTTTGATTTCCTTTTCTTTCTTTTTGGGTGCAACTCTAGGTTATGACCCGAGGGAATCCCTCAATATTGATTTCAGGAGATCCTCAGCTTGAACGTACACTTAGAAAAAAAGGGAAAGAGCCTGTGCAAGAACAATCCAAGTGATAAATCTCTTTCCTAATTATAGACCTAACCCTTTGGTCCAAGTGGAAAGTCCCTAACCACAATTAAGCCCTAGATACTAAGATCACCTCAACGCTTCACTCCGTTGCACGTGCAACTAAGCCCCAGCGGAGGGTCATCTCTTAAACCATTCACTCTATTATGGCCACAAAGAACTTGAGGAACGGAGGTAGAATCTATCACGTCGGAGGGGAAAGGGGACGCTCCTGTACCTCTCGACTCACCCTCTCAACCCTCTCCAACCTAGCTTTGTCTAACGCTCATGGTGTGTTACTCACTCACAATGTTACCAACAAGAACTCTCAACCCTAGTGTCACTCTAGGTGAAATGTTCATACAATCAAGCATTCAATTTTGGAACTCACAATAAACATCAATTAATTGAAAGCATAATAAAGAGATTCAATGAAACAAATACATCCTAGGGTTCACAAATACCCAAGTACCCACTAGGGGTTTAGCTCTCCATGGAGCTAAGTACAATCAAAGAAATAGAACATAAAAGCAATGAATCCATAGAAAAACCCCCTCGATAGTCATGTCGATGGTCTTGTGGAAAGTCCTCTACTCGTCGTCCAAAGATTCCCTTGTCCGGTATAGGATACGCCTCGACGGAAGCTCCCCTACCAACCTTCTTCCTAGGGAATGATGATGTCGGAACCGTAGAACCTCTCCAAAACCCTAGCCAATACCACTCAAAACCCTAGCTGAAACCTCTCTCAAGTTGGGGAAAAGATGGAGAAATGAATGCTGAAATCGGGGTTGAATCGACTTTAAATAAGGTTGGAATCGAGCGACCACACGGGCCTGTGGATTTTTCACATGCCCATGTGGAATTTCCACACGGCCGTGTATAATTTCCACACGCCCGTATGAATTCTCTGAATTCTAATTTTCTCGGCCGTCTGTGAACAGTGCTGCTACAGTACTTTTGCTTCAATGTTTCGCTACAGTGCCTGGCCTAACATACTTCCCGAGTCCATAATTTCATCGAGGTAACGTAAACGGGCACACGTTCACGTCGTGGATTGCTTTGTTTTTTTAATGACGGACAAGTTGATGGAGATCTTGTTCTATGTGCATAAGTCGGAATGCTTGAGTGCGATTGCCCTTGTGCCCCTCCAAATGGTTGTGGTAACTCAAATACGAGGAGGTTGGCACACACTCTAGCATCTCGCACCCGACCTATGTCTTCGCGTTTGAACCTTAGCAAGATTTCCTTCAAAATCGGTGCATTATGATCCACATTGGCTTCTTTCCTTCATACTCGGCCTCACAATCCTACCTGCACGAAAGTAACATAAAAACAGACATATTAGTATAAAAACCTGAGAAAAGTAATGCTCAACATAAGAAAAGAATGCTTCACATTCATATCACACAAGCACTTAACAAATGGAAGTGCTTGGCCTTAGGTTCACCAAAGTGTACAGGAAGAGCATTCTACAAGTAAGGGAAATTTCAACATTAAATACAAAAAATCAAAGCTCTAGCTAAAAACTTGAATCAAAAAGGACAACAAACCCGAAATCGTGTACGTATGTGAACTCACTCAAAACAACCCAAGGTATACTCCTCAAAGTTCTAAGTACAAGGGTCTTATTTATCTACAAAAGTGACAACAATTTCAAAGATGGTAGTAGCTTCACACATCCTCTAAGGTAGCCTTTTCCAAAGCGGCCGCTAAGGTGGCTTTCACACTTTCGAGGTGGTAGCTCTTTCTACCGGAGTGGTAGCTTTCACTCATCCTATGAGATAGCTCTTTCTCCCATTAGGGCATAGCATGTATCCAACTTATGAGAGTAGCTTCATACTTCATAGGTGGTAGCTCATTACACCCAACAAGCATAAATAAACAATAAAACTATTTTGTTCTTTCTTTTCATTTTCATTTTTTTTTTAGAATTTAACACAAGAAACAAGTATAACTAGTCCCTTTAACATCGAACAAGAGTTTCCAATAGAGTTTAAATAGTGAGTAGTGCACTGAGTGTAAATCGGGTAAAAATTCCTAGAAATTCAAGCAAGAACTAGAGCATGAAAACATTCAATATTAAAATTTCTCCTAAACTCAAGAATACAATCATTGTAACAAAGGTGAACCGCCATTGGCTATGTGAGCATGTATATCAATCAAGAACAATAAAAAGGATGTGTGCACTATGAAACTCCCCCCCACACTTAAGTTGTACATTGCCCTCAATGTACATATTCATGCTCACTCAAAATATATATTAATGAAGAATATATGTGGGAGAAGCAATCAAAACAATACTCCCCTGACTCCTAGTGTCAAGTTTGATGGAGCTAAGTCTTTGGGAGTAATGTTCCGATGCGTTGTGAAGCTCACACGGCCAAGTGCAAAGTACTTTGGCCATGCCCATGACAAAGTCTCATTTACCAAGATGACAAGACCATCTACATGCATACACGAGGGGGTTCAGTGAAGCACAAGAAAAACAAAAATAATTCAAGTATATAAAAGATAAAGCAATGAATACAACTCAAGAAAATAAAGTCAAATGTCAGTGGCACGCTCTGTCGGCTCCTCTGCTGCTGGTGGTGGTGGAGAAGCACATGGTGGATCCTGTGGTGGT
Source organism: Dioscorea cayenensis subsp. rotundata (assembly GCF_009730915.1). Taxonomy (NCBI): domain Eukaryota; kingdom Viridiplantae; phylum Streptophyta; class Magnoliopsida; order Dioscoreales; family Dioscoreaceae; genus Dioscorea; species Dioscorea cayenensis. Next base: position 7,347 of record NW_024086838.1, on the reverse strand, counting down.
AGAATAGGTGATGGGGATGCTGGAGGTGCCGAGGGAGCCTGAGGGGTCCTCGGACGTAAGACAAATGATGAGGTGACGTCTCGCTCTAAGATCTCCTATAATACGTCGAAATGTGCCATGAACTCTGTGTAATGAGTGACCTGCATAACCCTAATCTCGGCAATCTCTGCTCGAGCCTCAGCCACCTCTGCCCATATCACTCCCACCGCATTCTTGAGCCTCTCAAAGCGATCACGGGCTCGAGATGGTGAAAAAATACGCACGGGGAATGCGTCCTCTGCCGCCGTAGGTGCCTCAGTCTCCATCGGTGCTGGCTGAGGCTCGGGGGCAGGGTGGGAAGCCTCAGCATGATCACCCTCATCCTCAGCTATCTCTGGAGCTGGTAGCACAAAAGTATAAACCCATGTCCGAACTCTGCGGACCATGCCCATTAATCTCAGTGTCTCTAAAATCAGGGGGGTAGGTATACTCGTCTTCTCAGCCCCAGTAATCGAATCCAAGAGACCCATGCCCAACACTAATCTTGCAATGTAGGGGCCTAAGAAGATTACTCCCAGTCTAGCATAATGCCCCTGATGTCTGATGTACTCTGCCATGATGTGCGCTAAGTGAATCGGTACGCGCTGCACCATCGAGTACAAGTATAGAAGCTCCTGCCGGCTCAGAACACCAGTGCTATCACCATGACCATTCACCGACCTACCCATTATGGCATGTAAATATTTGTATGCAGGTTGGGAAAGGCACATGGCCTTGGACACCCCCGGCTTGTACTGACGCTGACCACATAGTACTCTGTAAGCTCTCTGCGGGGTTAAGGCTCCAGTGTAATTAGTCGGAAACTGAGTGTACTCCTCAGTGTCTGTGAATGCCTCCTCATACAAGCCGAGCAGAACTGAAAACTGAGTGATGCTCAAGCTATGGTGGTGTCTAAGTGCTCTAAACTGAATGGTGTCCAAACTGTCAAAGCTCACGTAAGATCTATCAAACTCGAATAATGATAGTACCTCTAGTGCAAATTCTCGGATGGCTAGCTCTCTAATCATCAATAACTGCCTCCAACCACCTGCTAAAATGAGATCCTCGACCTCATCAGTGAGCTCATCTCCCTGCTGTAGGTCTCTCAGTATACTCGTGTCCAGGAATCAAGTCTGTCAGAACCGGAGTCTTGACAGGCGCTCATAGCGAACCTAATGCTCTGGAATCGCGAAGCTCATGCCCTCAGGCTCATGGGGATGACTCACGCGGCCTCTTATCAGCATGATTCTTCGACTGAGGTGCCATAATCTGGAAAATTTGAAACTTAATCGATCAAACAAGTTGATAAACTAACGCTGCAGAAATGCACACGGTCGTGTGGAATTTCCGCACGCCCGTGTGGATCCACAGGGCGTGAAAGCCGCATGGCCACGCCTTAAAACTCGAAAAATACACCTTAAAATTTCGTCTTCTTCGTTCTAAAACACAAATAATTTTTCTAATTGGATAAACGAAGCATTTTTCTATAAATTCATTGATGGAAAACATGAATTTGCGAAGAAAATAATAAATAGGGCTTACCGACGATATAGGAAGAGAAAATCAAGAACCGGCCGGAAAACCTCACAAAAATCCAACCAAATTGGCACTATGAAGTTGGGAAATAATGTGAGAGTGTTTTCAGATGAGTGGAAGATGTGAAGAAGGAGAGAAACTATTCTTCTTTAAAAAGAAATCGCGCCCCTTAGTGTTCTGTGCATCCACACAGGCGTGCGGAAATCACCCACGCCCGTGTGCCTCATTACGAGAGAGCCACAGGGGCGTACGCACACCCCTGTGCGCTCTTAGGAAAACACATCATTGTCTCTGAACACTCTCCCACGGGCGTGCAGAAAATACCCACGCCCATGCGCCCTTCCCACAGGGGCAGCCGCACGCCCCTGTGGTTTCTCTGGACATTCGAGAAAAATCGCTAAGTGTTCTACACACCCGTGCGGAAATTCCACACGGGCGTGGACATTCACACGCCCAACTCAGAAGGGCACCCACACGCCCCTGTGTCTTCTCGGGGTGAAAAGGGCTCCTCTCCAGAGTTTCACACAAACGTGTGGAAATTACCCACGCCCGTGTATGTTTCACAAGGTCGCCCACAGGGGCGAGTTCACGCCCCTGTGTGCTCTCGGGATAATCAGCCAAACTCTGCAGGAATTCACACGCTCATGCGGAAATTACCCACGGGCGTGCGATATTCGCATGGTCGTTCACAGGGGCAGCCGCACGCCCCTGTGCCTTCTCTGGATGACCTCCCAATGCAAATCCACGGGCGTGCGGAAATTCCACATGCCCGTACGTCTTTCACTGGATGCCTTAGAAAAACCTGCAGACTCTGTAGAAATTTTCTGAACATGTTTACACACTCAGAGCCTGCCTAGTATGCGAGTTTTACCAGCGCAAAACATGGAATAAAGCTCAAACGACATAACTTCGCCAATTCCACATTAAAACATACGATGAATATTCAAAGTTCACAAGAAAATCTCAGCACAAGCATCTAAAAATCAAGACACCAACACTTAACAATTTATTCATGCAAACAAACTAAACTAGAAGATAAGAAAACAGTAAACACTTGGGTTGCCTCCCAAGAAGCACTTGTTTAACGTCACTAAGCTTGACGTACCTTGTCTTACCTCACAGGGGTTCATGAATGAAATTTGCCCTCTTACCCATGGCTTGAAACCATGATGTGCAAAGTCTCTTGAAGGTAGAAGGTAAATTATCGGGCTTCGGACCACATAACAATGATTCTTCCAACTTCTTCGGTTCACGTACATCTCCAACAGCCTTGGAGTGTTTCCCGTGGCGTCTCCTAGCCCTCTTCATTTTCCAGAGCACCTTCTTCAAGATCCCCGTGTTAGATGGTACTTCTTCTGTCAAACCAAGCATCATTACTTCTTCATAATCCTCCTCTTGGTCGAACAAACCCTCATATGGGTCTAGATTGAACATTTCCTGCATGTATTTATCAACAATCTCAACAGTAGTGTCTAGAAAGTATAAAGTATCATCGAAATCAAGACAATGCCGCATGGCTTCAGCAAGGCAGTATGTGAGCTTGTCGTCTCCAACCCTCAAAGTTAGCTCTCCGCCGTCCATGTCAATCAATGCCTTGGAAGTTCGCAAGAACGGTCTCCCAAGTATCAAAGGTACATCCGCATCCTCATCAACGTCTAGCACTACAAAGTCAACCAGAAAAAGGTAGTTGTTCACCTTGACAAGCACGTCTTCAATGATGCCTCTCGGATGTCGTACTGTTCGGTCCACTAGTTGCGAAGTCATCCGAGTAGTCCTAGGCTCACCCAAGCCTAGCTTTTGAAAGAAGGTGTATGGCATAACGTTGATACTTGCCCCTGATTCCGCCAATGTCATTTTCTCACCTAGATTGCCAATATTACACGGAATGATGAAGCTTCCCGGGTCTTTCTTCTTGTTCGGCATGTTCTTTTGCAATACTGCCGAGTATGAAGCATCTAAAATCACTGAAGCACTTTCCTCCAATTTCCTCTTGTTAGTCAACAAGTCTTTCAAGAACTTTACATACTTAGGCATTTCGGCCAATACCTCAACAAAAGGAATATTGATGTGGAGTTGCTTGAACAAACTCAGGAACTTCTTATACTGTTCATCCCCTTGGTCATTTTTCAATCTAGAGGGATAAGGGATTCTTGGCTTGAAAGGTGGTGGTGCCACCTCTATCTCTTTGCTTGTTCCCTCTTCCACCTCTATGACCTCGGGTGCGTGTTCTTTTGGCTTCTCACTCAGAAGCCTACCTTCAACCTCACGACATCTTCTCTAAGTGATCGCCTTCACGTGCTCTCTTGGGTTGGTTTCTATATTGCTCGGTAAGCTTCCATGTGGCCTTTCAGAGAGAGACTTCGCAATTTGCCCCACTTGATTTTCAAGGTTATGCAAAGAGGTGGTGTGGTTGCAAAGTGTAGCCTCGACTGATTCAAACCTTGTATTTGTAGATTGCACAAATCTAGTCAAGTGCTTCTCTAAGTCATTCATTCGGGTTTCCAAACCTGAGACTCTGTTTTCCACTTGAGGGGCTTGTTGTTGTTGTTGGAAACCCGGTGGCCCCATGGCCTTTTGTATATCCTGATTACTCCATGAGAAATTTGGATGATTCTTCCAACCAGAATTGTAGGTATTGCTATATGGGTTTCCTAGAGGTCTCATGCCATTACCTACAAAATCAACGTTCTCCACCGAACAAAAATCACCGATAAAGATCGGGCAATCGGAGGGAGCATGTCCTCCACCACACCCGGTGCAATTTGTCACGGCCGCCACTCTATTTGAAGTTAGAAGATCTAACTTCTTACTCAAATTTTCCACTTGAGCTGCCAATGAAGTTACCGCATCTATTTCATGGAGACCGGCCACCTTTTTCTTCTCCCTAGCATTCCATTGGTAGCTGCTTAGCCCCATTTCCTCAATTAATTGACGGGCCTCATCGGGGGTCTTGCTACCTAAAGTACCTCCTGCTGCCGCATCCAAGAGTTGACTTGTACTCGGATTCAAACCATTGTAAAAGGTTTGAACAATCATCCACTCCGGAAATCCGTGTTGCGGGACACTTTCTCAGGAGTTCCTTGAACCTTTCCTATGTCTCAAATAGAGACTCCAATTCCAATTGAACAAAGGATGAGATCTCATTCCTAAGCTTTGCTAATTTTCCGGGAGGGAAATAATGGGCAAGAAAAGCTTCTACCATCTCCTCCCATGTGGTAATTTATGCTCTAGGTAATGAGTGTAGCCACTGCTTCGCTCTCCCCTTTAGGGAAAATGGGCAGGCTCTCAACTTCATGGCATCATCCATCACTCTGTTTATCTTCAGCATATCACATACCTCGAGAAAACTCTCTATATGACTGTTTGGATCCTCATCGGCCAAACCATTGAACTATGAGGATTGCTGCAACATGTGGATGAATGCTGGCTTCAGCTCAAAGTTGTGAGTTGTGATCGGGGGACGCACGATGCTCGACGGTGTCCCCAACACTGAAGGTCTGGCATAATCAGATAATGCCCGCTGTTGCTCATTCTGTTCTGCCATGTTTTCAAATCCTTCCACTTCCAAATCAGCTAAAGTAGACTGTTCTTGCACAGGATCTTTCCCTTTTCTTCTAAGTGTACGTTCAAGCTCAGGATCTCTTTCAAACAATATTGAGAAATTCCCTCGGGTCATAACCTGGAGCTGTACCCAAAAAGAAAGAAAACGAAATCTGAACGATGATAGAATAAGAAGATATGAAATAGAATGTATGGTGAAATAGCTAAGAAAAAAAAGTTCAAAGCATCTCTAAACGCCTATTCCCCGGCAACGGCGCCAAAAACTTGACAAGATCACCTTGCGTATATTCCGCAAGTGCACGGGTTTGTCGAAGTAATAATCCCGGATGAGCGGGTATCGAATCCACATGGAATAGGGAATAAAAACACTTAATCCCCTTCTTAGCTATGTGAAAGATCAGTAGTGATAAGTGTGACAATGATTTAATTCTCAAAAGTAAAAACAACAAGTAAGAGAGAATGAGTAAAGAGGGAGGTAAGACAATCGATAAAGATGGGGTACTCGGATAATGCTCCACCTAGGACAATCGTTTCAAGTGCAAGAACCCTCTATTATGCTTCCTAATCAATGCAATGGTGAGTCGTGGAAATCCTTAAATACATAGTCCCAAATTTAAGGCCAACTATGCCTAACTCTATACATGTCCCGTAGGAGAGATTAAATAAAGTCTCAACCTCGCACTCGAATTGAGTTACAATAAGCTCTAGGGATTCCAAGTGATAAATCTCTTCCTAATTATAGACCTAACCCTTTGGTCCAGGTGGAAGGTCCCTAACCACAATTAAGCCCTAGATACTAAAACCACAACTAAGCCCCAGCGGAGAGTCATCTCTTAAACCATTCACTCTATTATGGTCACAAAGAACTCGAGGAACGGAGGTAGAATCTATCACTCCTATACCTCTCGACTCACCCTCTCAACCCTCTCCAAACCTAGCCTTTGTCTAACGCTCGTGGTACCAACAAGATCTCTCAACCCTAGTGTCACTCTAGGGGAAATGTTCATACAATCAAGCATTCAAGGTTGGAACTCATAATAAACATCAATTAATTGAAAGCATAATAAAGAGATTCAATGAAACAAATACATCCTAGGATTCACAAATACCCATGTACCCACTAGTGGTTTAGCTCTCCATGGAGCTAAGTACAATCAAAGAAATAGAATGTAAAAGCAATGAATCCATAGAGAAACCCCCTCGATAGTCGTGTCGATGGTCTTGTGGAAAGTCCTCTACTCGTCGTCCAAAGATTCCCTTTTCGGTATAGGATACGCCTCGACAGAAGCTCCCCTACCAACCTTCTTCGTAAGTCATGACGATGTCGGAGCCGTAAAACCTCTCCAAAACCCTAGCCAATACCTCTCAAAACCCTAGCCGAAACCCTCTCTCAAGTTAGGGAAAAGATGGAGAAAAGAATGTTGAAATCAGGGCTCAATCAGCTTTAAATAGGGCTGCAATCGGGCGATCACACGGGCCTGTGGATTTTTCACACGCCCATGTGGAATTTCCACACGACCGTGTATAATTTTACCACGCCCGTGTGGATTCTCTGAATTCCTTTTTTCTCAGCCGACTGTGAACAGTTCTGCTACAGTGTTTTCGCTACAATGTCCCGCTACATTACCTGGCCTGATATACTTCCTGAGTGCATACTTTCATCGAGGTGACGCAAACGGGCACACGTTCACGTCGTGGATTACTTTGCTTATTTAATGACTGAGAAGTTGATGGAGATCTTGTTCTATGTGCATAAGTCAAAATGCTTGAGTGTGACTGCCCTTGTGCCCCTCCAAATGGTTGTGCTAACTCAAATACGAGGGGGTTAGCACACACTCTAGCATCTCGCACCCGACCTATGTCTTCGTGTTTGAACCTTAGCAAGATTTACTCCAAAATCAGTGCATTATGATCCACATTGGCTTCTTTCCTTCATACTCGGCCTCACAACCCTACCTGCACGAAAGTATCATAAAAACACACATGTTAGTGTAAAAACCCGAGAAAAGTAATGCTCAACATAAGGAAAGAATGCTTCGCATTCATATCACACAAGCACTTATCAATCTCCAAATATGAGGTTTTAATCAGTCGAGGCTACACTTCAAACCACACCGCCTCTTTGCATAACCTTGAAAATCAGGTGGGGCAAATTGTGAACTCTCTCGCTGAAAGGCTGATAAGTGTCTAAATGTAGATGTTTTCATGTATATATCGTATTCACTTTGCATG